>NW_019214151.1:115229-122610 GCF_002532875.2 Varroa jacobsoni | reverse complement strand
TACATTCATAATAATAATAAAATATTTAATAAAGTCGCTAAATAGCGTGGCAAGTCAATATTATAATTAATATTCTTTATTACTAAAAGTACAACACAGCTTCCGTCGAAATCTAAGTAGTTATTTTAAGAATATGCAAAAAAAAATCGCACTGGTATTAGTTTTTTGCGGTATTTGTTTTTAGTTTGTGAAATTCTTCGCACTTCACAGACTCGATTTGTTCCAGGGTCTACAGGGTGATATATATTCATGGACTCAAGCAAGTTTCACAACCTTTCCACGGAGGCGCCCTCTCAGCTTTGAATATTTTCTGTGTACGTCTAGTGATCAACAGTTTTATGGTTTACATTTGTGCATCAATCGGCTTGTTGTATTATGATTAGCCTCTAATTCCTAATGGAGATTCTGTTGCCAATGTAAATATGTTATCAAACGAGAGTCTGCACGAATTGAAAACGTGCCGAAGGGATAACAATTGTCGTACAATGCCGACAGAAATTGAATACAAAAGCCAGACTAACAACATAACCGTGCTTGTATCTGATCTGGCCGTACAACTCGTGCATGTAACGCGGAAACAGATGCCATCAAAGGCTCACCTATATCAATAATGACAGAAATTGAATGTGCAAGTATAATACGAGGATTGTCGTCTAACAGCAACTTCCCTATTAGAAGACCTGCTCTAGCAGTTGCTGTTAAATTTTTGTTCCTAGTTCGTTATAGGTCGTCATAAGAATATCAAACTAGTTCCGTTTTCGTGTCGTGGAACTAATCGTCTTACTCCTAAACCGGCGTTCCACGATTAGATAATACTGAGGCGTCAACAGTTGTGTTATTTTTTTTTTTGTACTTCACTTATATGTAATCCAGGTAGGAACACGTCGCCACTTTTGGCGCTTTATTTATCGTCGCGCTGACCTACAAAACGCGTTACTCGGTTTCATTAAAATTGCATTATCTCTATTTGCGCCTTTCACCCTTTAAAACTAAGCCATTCGTTCTGCTTTTCTCATGTACCAATACTTTTATATATATATATATATATATATATATATATATATTATATATACATATATGTGTCAACAACAATCGCCAAACATCATACATTACAATTTCTCCTACCTAGTTTTCACACATTAGTACTGCGATAGTTATCATCGTAGTATCGCCATGTTATCGTTTAATAATTATGATTAATTAACTTGCCAGACGCAGTCTATACTCAAGGTGGTCCTCCGCTTAACGTATTTCACCAAATCATCTTATTAAAAAATGGTCCCTGCCCGCCTTCGTTTTCTACTGACTAACTAGCTTCGAACAATATTCAGTATGACGAACAGCGGAGTAACACTCAAGTTGACGAGGACAGATAATCATCTACCAGTCAGTAGTCAGTATGCTTCTATAGTATTTACAGCCCGGCGGTTGGAAAGAGCAGCGTTTGATAGGGCGACATATCTTGCTGATGGAGTTTTCGGCACGTGAAGGCAGTAGAACCCCGGCATGACTGCTGTATGATAGCGTACAGAGGTATACAAATAAAAAAAAAAAAAAAACAACTTGCTAATTTCCTCCTGTTACTGTGGCAGAATAGGTAGTTGTTGTAGGCAGATAGTGGGCCCGTCTTTCGCATTTACCGTGGCTGTATTCAACAGTCGCGCCTATAGTGAAGACGTGATGGCCTGATTCGAATAAAGTGGCCATTACTGGTTAATAGTAGAATTCAATCTGGCTTGGTTATCAGATGGGTATAATATGCTAAAACAATGCGAAATATGAGGCATGCTCATTTACAGTACAGTGTGACACATTCAGTCATCAGCATGAACAGATGAAACGAATAGAATGACGACACAATCGAATAAGGTTGTCTACAGTATAGATTCTAAATTGGTCTGTCCTCCGTGTTCGAGCCCAATGTACAACTTAGAACTTGTCGGCGCCTTAGTTATATCCATAGTTCGAGTGAACCGTTCCGGCATACCCTGATTAAAACTCGGCAACAAAGTCAACACGTGGACTGAGGCTGACGTGTGGACTCTCTTTCCGATTCATTGTTAATATAAAGCGACCCTTAGCTGATGCCCAACTGGCGCACGTGAACTGTGTCGGCTCTGGGCCGACGTCAGACAGACCCAAACAGAAACGGGCATTGTCGCACCAGCGGAAACATATATATTAGATAAAAAGCATGACGTCTGCCCTCATGATTAGTGTCAACAACAAGATATCAGCACCAACAACGACTTGAATAAGGGGTAGTTTAGGAACGTCAACAGCATTTGTATATCAGTCTGTACAATAGAACACTACTATGTATCATTTCATGAAATGTTCTAATTACAAAGGGTATAACTGATTATTCAATGCGGACAGTACATTCAGATGTAACATCCGGAAAAAGCGCCAAGACATATCGTACAAACGTTACGCGAATAGAAACTGCGCCACGGTGTTAAGTCCGAGCAAACACATTCTTAATCGCAGCTTCTCCGAGAACATAACCTAATTCATAAACGAGTGTTTCGGTAGCCAAAATGTTAGGGTGGCTGTGGCCTTCTCTAAGAAGGCAAGGAAATCAGCCATGTTGGTGACGTTGTTGTTGCTGCTGCTGTTGTTGTTGTTGTTGTTGTTATTCTCAAAAACATAACCGTGTGTCGCGAATCTTTTTTTCATACGATTTATTGTGAGTCTCATGCGTTGATTTAAGTGAGATATATTAGGTTTTGCTTATAGTTCTACCTATTGATAGATTCGCTTGTCTACTTTATACTCGGTCTTTCGTACAGACAGTTGTTTTCTACACATCGTACTCTTTTGATGATATTGTAATTATATAAAATATTAGTAATACAAGAAAGTCAACAACACAACATATTTCTCATTACTAATTATTTTTTGTTCTAGTTTTTCATCATCAACTTCTTCGGCTTTGGTAAGCAAATTATATATATGTTTAACTTTCATTAGCATGTTTCATTTTACACGCATCTGAACCGATGGATATGGGCTTCATATAACCATTTACCACGCCTCGTCCCGCTCGTTCTGGTGACCATTAGACAAACAATTACCATTCGCATGGCATCATCTTGCAAACACTCAGCTTTCCGAATAAATATAACCCTAGGAACGTCAAATGACTGATAACAAGAAGAATGGCGTGACCGATGCCCGTGACTGACTCGCTCCTGGAACAGGCTTTTTTTTTTTTTTCATGAATGTCTACGCGGCCTCGTCAATATATATTGATGTTCATTCGAGATGATATAGATTAATGGATTTGCTTTAATTCATGTACTCGAGTCTTTTTGGAAGCGGACGTAAGCTTGAAAACAGCCAACGTACTAGAACTGGCGAGCGGCTTCATCTTCGTCATGGTATTTTTTGCCAAAGGGTTGTCGATCTATGCCATAAACACAGTACTGTAGCTGGTAAATTGCCGATAACAGGGTTTTGCTGCTAATGTACGATAAAGTCACCGTGGGGATGGGGGGAATTGTTAACTGCGCTGCAAGGGATAGCTATCGTCACTGATGGTGCTAGAGTTTCTGGAGTACCGGTTGTTTAGTTGCTTTTGATGGTCGGTCCGGTAAGATCGAGTGGTGTCGACGGTACGATCGTCTCGATGGGAGGACAGTGAGGGGCACAGTCTGACGTTTCTTCCGAAGTGGGCGTTAGGACGCCGCTGTGCGACTTGCGATCGTCGACGTCAATATCACTCTCACAGCTCGAGGCATTATCAGTGGACGTGTCCTTCTTTAGGCTGAGGTCGATCGGAGTGTCCTGTTCGGGCACATCGCCAATGCCGAACTCTTCGTCTGAGCTGTTCATGTTCATTAGAAGAGGTTGCGAGGGCAAACCAAACAGCGGATAGATGTCAGGCCGCTGTTTGAGTGCCGTCGGAAGTCCGGGCGGTAGTTGGAGAAGCCCATTCGCAGCCGCAGCGGCTGCCGCAGCTGCCGCAGCCTGATACCGTGAAGCGAGCGAATACGGAAAGTCAGAGATTTTGTGTTTGCCTAAGAGGGCAGCCGACTGGAATAGGAACTTTGACGGTGTCATCGGCGAGATCGGTGACACAGGCGACGACGGGTGGAAAAGTAGGGTCTCAGGTGAATGGCTTTGCTGACTTGGATGGTTGTGTTGCTTCTTTGACAACGGCGTGGCTTCCGACGGAGTTGGACTCCGAGCTGCCGTTGAAGTCGTGGTGCCCGCTGATGAGCTTGGCGGCGGGTAAGTTACAGGCGAAAGACTCGGCCGTTCTACCACAGGTGATGCAGGCGACTGGCGACGCGTGAGCGTATCGACTTGCTTCTCATAAAGGGCTTGCTGTTCGCCCAATCGGGTGCTCATTTCGGCCTGATCCTGAATTAAGCAGTGGATTTTGAACCAATTTGAACGTCGACCATACCGTGACCCTATACAAAGCGAAGGAGGACAGAAACAAAAAACAGGATATCCATGGGTTACTATCACAAACATCACCAAGTCACGTCATGGCTTCACTGGTATTTGAATACCGTCAAGATACGTATGCCTAGTGACAACAATAAAGTTATGCCGTAACAAAAACGAAATAAGCCATTAAAAACATCTAGTAGAAAAAAATGATGGGAATATTTTCGGGCTGTCAGAATTGAAAACATTGTGTTGTTATTGTTCTCTACGCTTAAATCAGTCGGATTAATAGTTAGGTATAATTTTTTCGTTTTTTGATTCGTTCTCAAACAGCACGACAGCAATCACCATGCTGAGTCGTACTTCGGTCAATTTTTCATGCTTAAAATAAATTCCGGCATCAAAATCATCATTTACAAGACAGACCGCGCGGCTAAATACGCGCGGTCGATTTCGATAGTACCAGCCGTTTCAAACTATTTTAGGTACATAGATCCTTCGCATTACGCCGAAATCATGTACATTCGCCTCGTGTCTTCTTCGATCGATGCGTGCGATACTATATCTCGGTGAACGTTGCGCCACGTTATTACCGACCCTCTATTCGCTACTGAATTCAAGCGTATTTTTGACGACTCAGTGATCCAGTTCCAAATCATCTATAGGCAAGTTCACAGGGATTCAGAAAGCCCACTGGCCACTAGCCGTGAGGATTTACCATAGATTCCCGACTATGACCGGGCGAGGGAGGTCGACCAAGAGAACTATTTCGCTTCTTTTAGCTTTCCTAGCAGGGAGAGGAGCTCACCGCTTTACTTTTTTGTATCGAGGGACATCGGTAAGAGCATAACAACCCGAGTTAGTCGGTGAGCGGCAACAGCGAAAACGTGTACACTACACGAATTTTGCCTGGCAGTGGTAGCGGTTGTTACGTCTGCCGGGTTCCGGGATGACCTCACGCTTCGTGACCGGCACTTTAGCCGATCGCTAGCGGCGCGGCGAAGACCACTGCGTTAAACCACGGCGCGCGCTGTTTCATCATGAAGTTGATTCGTTCAATCGTTGTATCGTTCAGCAGTTTACGCGCTCATTCGTTGGTGAGCTGTTTCGTCCCTCTAAACGAACCTACCCGATTTTCGTATCTCGTTCGGGATGGCAGCGATACTGGCAATGCTGTTGATGGTATGTTATAGACTAATTCCTGCCTTCGCGATCAGCGAAAAACGCTGCCCTCGTTGCGGTTGTAGATGATGTTGTTCTGTGCCGGTCACCAGAAGATGTTCCTCGAAACTAAAATATGCTAGTTGACGCGACTGGGGACGACGAATTTTACCAGTTCTCTTTGTATATATTTATACATAAAGTGTGGCGACAATCGCTGTCAGTTGTTCAGGGGTTTTTCTTGACGGAGATAGGTCGAAGGTACAGTGCCATGCGACTAGACCAAGTGTTATAAATAACTCAATAGTTTCTACTTGCGCGGTATGCTAAGTTCTATATCGTACAGTCTCAACTATATCAATAGAGATTAGAGATATCAGTTTAAATGTTTAGCGCCAAGATGATGAGAAGAAATATTCGCACATACACCCATACCTTGAACTCAACGAAGATTTTAGGCTGTTGTATCTCTAACCCATAAGGCACCGGGCATAGGTATGCTACATCGATTCACGTTTGCCCTATTCTATTCACTTACCACTCTTAGACATGCCGACTAAAAGGCATTTCTTTAGACGGCAGCTTTTGCACGAAGTTCGATTTTTCTTGTTAATGATGCACTGGCCGTTGTTTTTACACTCGCCGAGCGCCGAGAGGTTGTTGTACGTTCGCCCGAAGAACGACTGCAAAAATTACGCAGAGGACGAGAGAAGCGTGAGTAAATCAGTTTCGCTGTTCAGTATCGTTTCATTGAAATTGATTCCATGGATACGTTTGAATATGTACGAGTTCGTTCTATAACTTTTCCTCTAGAAGCCTGTCTGCTAACTTCGCCGAACATGGACGTCGCTTAATTAGTCGCCAGTTGACGGCTTTACCTATGATACGGATAATATAGAGTACAAGGGTGACATAATAGATAATCATCAATCTAAGATTTTATATATAGCCTATTAATTTATACGTTACGTTTCTTTACATAGCACTAACACACATCGTCGCTTGTTCTCACCCCATCACCGCGCGCTTGATACCGGAACTATGTTCACCTAAGAACAAACAGTATGGTCAACATGTAATTGATCGAGTCTGCCAGTAACGACTTCAGACTAGACCATTATCGCCGCCCACGCTCTAGACATACTCCCGTGCAGTTCGGTGGAACTGTTGTTCTCAGACCTGCGAGTGGCGCTAATCAGCTTAGGCAGAAGAACATGTACAACGATGAACGCAACAACAGAAACATCTGCCCCTTATTGCTCTCGCGTCATCGTTGTGTAACAATGATCACGCAAATCGATCTATGTGTTCGTAACTTTTCGTTTTTAACGTATCTGTTTGTGTGTATGTAACCGTAGCAGTTATTACGCTATAGCAGTAGTCGACATTGCCCCTATCGTTCGCGTTTACTGCGAGAGTTCCATCGTCTCGCAATTTCGTCAGATCGACTCGTTCTATTCGGCGACCATTGCATCGACGGCACCAGCACCAGTAGAAGCAATAAACACAAACCACATGGCACAATAACAAAGACAACTACGGTGTTTCGTTAACGGCCACAGTCGCTTTTAACCTGGCGCCTTTATAAAAACATATATAATATTATGTTCTTTTAAGGCGCGGCGTGGAGCCTGGTTGAAGTGCAATGCTGAAGTGAGTCTGTAGATGTTTGCCTGCCTGCCATTTGTTGATGATGACTGCAACAAGTGGCATTTTGCGGACAACAGCAAGTTTTCATCGGCTGAGCGTTTGTCTGTGCCAGTTACTTATTGCTAATGCCCTTGTGCTTTTATTATCCATTGTTTCTGCTTAACTGACT
>NW_019214151.1:37226-115129 GCF_002532875.2 Varroa jacobsoni | reverse complement strand
ATACATATATACATATACATATATATATATATATGTACGTTATATATCATCCACTCGTGCCGCCTTGCTCTCGGTTTATCTGGCTGACATTCCCGTAGCCGGAGCATACGCATCGAAAGACATACCAGGATGGCATCTCCCATCGAACATGATCCTCACGACAGTTTCCCTGTCCGCTCGGTGTTTTTTACGTGTTTCCGTTTCTGCTACTGAGACTATCGACTTCGGAACCTGATCATGCAGACGATAACACAGCAGCAGAAGCTCTAGCAACGATTGCCGCAGTAACAACAACCACAATGGTAGCAATAAGGATAGCGATGTCATCTGCGTCAATAAAGTGCACTGATGATTGAACAGACGGCCTAGCAAAGACCAAAGCAGAAAAGACACACGAGAACAATTGAAAGAGCGCGCGACACACCGCGAAAGAGAAATCTAGACAGGGACGAATCTAGCAAAAGTGGAGTCGGCAGCTCGCGCCAGTCATCTTCGGCTGCCGTGTTACTTTTGGTCGATCCGTTCGTCTGTATATGTCGGAGAATCGCTTTCCCGCACAGTTCGTTCCTCTACTTCTATTGATGATCACTTCTGATCATCAGTTTTCTGTCGCTGCCGTTGCCGATCTGCTTCGGGCCGATGACGAAACTGAGGCAGTCGGTCGATACATGGAGACGTTTCTGTGCGTCCGTGTGTGTTTGTGTTTCGTTGTATGATTACGAGGTAAGATGGGACTGTCAATGGTAGATAAAGTTCTGCGGTGGAACAGGGGCGTACGATAGCGAATGGATTGGGGCGCATCTACACACGCGCATCAGCACGTAGAAACGTTCATAACCGAGCACATTCAAGACATGGAGGCCTGCGAGAGTGAAGCAGCGTAAACAAGGGAAAAAATCGCTTGGTTCGGACTATTTGTACTCAATAGAAGAGAGCTAGAAAAGCTCTATCCTGATGGTGTAACACCGCCCGAATGAAGTCGCCTACGATTAGCGCTTTTAATACTATACGGACAAATAATAAACGGATTTTTGCTTTGATATTTTGCATTCGTACAACTAAAACAGCTGCAGATTTGTGGAAAAAGATTGCTATATATATATGTATATATATATATATATATATATATATACATGACTTTAAAGGCCAGTCGCATGAGCAAAGGTAATTTTTTCACTTCTTTTGCCTTGTTCTACCCGTTTGCTATTATATTTTCTATTTCTGCTTGTGATGATGATGATGATGATGATGATGCTGTTAGGTATGTGGTTTTATCGTCTTTCACAGCTTAGCGGCAAATTTAAATTATACTGTCACGTTAATTAGCCAGTTCTGACGGACGCAAAACAATTTTGTTACGAAAATATTTGTCGTCCTTCCATTGAACAGGGAGGATTCACTTCTGATGGAATGGGGCAACAGACAAGACTCGATTGACAGAAGTCGCGCCAATGACCCGCCAAATAACGTAACCCTTATTAAACTGGAGGGTAACAACAGCGCCAGACGGCAGCGGAGATATCATAATACAAGCACACTCGTGAACTGTGAAGGAGGAATTAATCCCTTACGCGATAGAAAGCAGATGAAAAAAGCTAGTCGCTTGTTATCTATTTAGCTGGCTTGTTTATTTGCCCCTGTTTGCATACTTCGAAGCGAAAGTCGCTCGAATATAGCGATCGCGTGCGGTACAGAAACAAATGGCGTTGTCCCTTGAGCAAACGGTAGAGGCGAACACAAAACATGTTCGAATAAGTAGTGAACGAGCTATCAGACTAGGCGACGCCTCGAATGCTCAATAGGCCCTGTACGAAAAAGTGCCACTTCCAATTTACCCCATCTTAAATAGGACATCCTAACAAGATCGACAGCCGAATGTACACACACGTATAAAGAGGCTAAGGAGCTTTTCTTATACGCGACCGCACATAGTCATACATGTAGATATGAGTAGACCAGCGCTACTAAATCTAATTACAACAGCTGTCTACGAACAATAAACTGCTACGAACAGTAGAATCTCGGGCATTTTTATGCGACAACAAAAAATCATCAATAACAGCATCAAAAGCAGCGGAATAAAACCAGTATTACCAACGACGAGCAAACGACAGGGGGCAGGCTCGAATTTTCCGAAGCCCCTCAGCCCCCGCACCTCTGCGGACATTTAGTATCGTTGGTTGCCAAGAGGTGTTGCTGATGCTTTGGCCGCGGTTTGAACTGGAGCTTTCAGCATCTTCTGCATGCCATACATGAAATCTTTCACTGCTGGAGTACGCCGTGATCACGTCTAGCTAAAGCTGTCTAACCGATCGCGGAACGTGGCGCATACAAAATCTATGTAAATTCCAGCCAGACCAACCATGTTAGATGGAATATTGGAAGTATATGTATCCCGCCAACAATCAACCTAATGTTCGCTCTTTCTCTACTGACCCCGTGGTTTGTATAAGACAGTCGAGAAGAACGGCCTCGACTACTGATGACGCGATAATTTAAATTTTTTCCGTACCAACTACGCACAAAACACCGTGACTATGATGAGAATAAGAGTGTTCATGCGGAGAATCCCGAGCTTGCTTTATAATACGGCCGTCGCTTTCTCGTCCAGTCTGTCTTCTAGAATCGTTGAAAGCGATTATTGTAGCGAAACGATTCGCCGTTAATATATCGTTGCTCAGACCAGATCCGATCGAGCGAAACAGAGTGGGGCATATCAAGGCGTACAAAAGCTGAGCCTGTATGCGGATTGCGTCGTGCTGGTAACAAGTGAGCTTCATCGTCGTTAACGTCATAACTAACGTTGCGTCTCCCACAACAAATGTTTGTGCACCACTTTATCCCTCCAGAGCCGACAATTTGTTCGCGTGTCTGGAACGCCCGTCTGCAATAACGTTATGACGCCAACTGGTGCAGGAGCAGCAGCGTGAAGGTCGCTAGTAAGCGAGTACCCAAGGTCTTCCAGCCCAAATCTCGTTCAAACGCGACCCAGACAATTGACGGAGTCATCAGGCCGCAGAGACAAAACAATCCGACCTTCCTTGTTGTCTCATCTTGTGCATGCTGACGTGTAATTGTGTAGTGGTACGCGATGCCATAATCGAATGAGTTCTAGGGAAACGTTACATCAACTGCCTATTAACCAATCACCCGGACGATAAGGTAATATAGAGTGAATAGTACGAGTTGCGTGGTTCTTTTTTCTCATTTATACAATACAGTACTTAGAAAATCTATTGAATTTGACATCAATTGGCCTTCATACCAAAAATTCTTAATCTTTCTTCACTGCAACCACAAATATTTGTAGTGACAACTATTGAACGACTGATTGTACCAGATCTTAATATTAACCAAATATCAAACAGAGAAACGCATAGGTATCATATAATAATTCCAGTTAGTTCGAGGATTTATTATACCCCTCCCTGCTGTGATATATGATTTCGTCATCCTGCCATTAAGTGTTATTTTGTCTGGTCAAAAACCTGAGTCTAATGACGCCCAGTAGTTCCATACAGTTGGGTAACGAGGGCTTATTAACATATCGATGTTATATCAATACAGATGCGTCAATACGATACAGAATGTACTGGATAGAGGCAAACTAAAGAGAAATTAAAAAAAAAAAAAAAAAACGATAATACATAGCAATAAATGCTATTCGATTCCACTTGATGGCAGGGCACGTAACGCGAACCCAAATGATCACGCGTCCGATATACGATTTTGGCAACTATGAAATCTGCCGAAAGCCGCAGCCCCTATTCCGTAGAATGAAGACGAAAATATACTGTATCAAAATATGCACGCAAGCACCCACACCAATACGCTGCGTCCACCATGGTTCAGCGTGGCGTCAAAGAATGGAAGGCTCCACGCGAACCATCATTGAATGTTAGTCAACGACAGCGCGTCCTACAACAGCTCATTCATTACGCCCCACAAGCGTCGGACGCCGCTGGTGCTTGGTGACAAGATTCGAATATTTATAACGTTACTAGATGTTCAGACGCCAGGCGGGCACCACTTTGCTCCAGAAATCCAGTGTTCCGCCGAATACAAAGTGTTAATAGAAAGTACAAAAAACACACGCTCATATCATCCATATATCTCTACGTCAGCCCAGTCATTTGCATTATAGTATCAGCCAATCTATACTAAAAGCTCGTAGACTCCAACAGAAAAAATGCTGTGGTCAACAACAAGTGTAGCGGGGTTAAAAAAAACAGACCACTCACAGCCCCACTGGGGGTGTCCATGTATATGGAACTCAGCAGGTGAAAATGAAATCAAATCGCTTGTGAATTTCGCGGGTTTTGCGCTTGTTCAGTAAGTAAGACGCAGAACCTTGATGCGTTCGCATGCCTGGGCTCTTTTTTTAGCACAGGATTGGGTCGACCATGTGATTGACATAAGAATATGCCTTATGTATAGCTTAGTACGTATTCAGTGCCGTCTTGTAATTTTAAGGCGATTGGATCGTGCTGAGATATCGATTCCTTAGATGCCTATTAGGTATGTGTTACACGAACATCATTGTAATTTTTTTTCAATAACCTTCTGTCTCTATGTAAACTATTGCCTGTAATGTTCTTAGAGTTATCAACTACAATTGGTCTTATATTAAGCTCGGAATAGATTTTTTGCGACCCACCATAGCATTGTGATTCAGCATAAGACTGCATCTAGACAAGCTTTTGGGCATGAGCTGATAAGCTGAAGTCTAATGAATCCTCAATTTTTTTCGACGGCGCCATCGCCGCTGTCAATGTGTACTTTCGTTTTATTTTGAACAACTATTCACTCTATTGCTTTTGGTATCAGTCGTTCTTCCGCAATAAACGATGGTCTTCATTGCGGGACGCGCCCATGTCGAAGGCCACCAGACCCATAATACAATTCAGAGGCTAAATGTATATGGCGATGGGTAAACTGTCGTCTTCGATGATCATAATGAGTATCTACGTTGCGAGCCTTCGTACGATAACATTATACTATGCCGCCACCATATACGATGGACATTATCTTTCTCATGCAACTGAAACTCCTGATACGGCTGAGCGCTAATGGGGAGCCATGTAGCATAGTAGTCACTGCGCTCAGGAATAACCAGGAAAAAATGTAAGGGGCACGTGACTAAGCGCCGTGTCAAAAAAAACTACAGGGAACGTTCATAAATGCAGAGCCAAAGCACTTCTGCAGCAGTGAAACAGGTTATAACAATAAGGCATATATACATTACTAATACGCCTATTATTCTCGCCGCTGATGATCTGGTATAATGCGTGCGAGAGTAAACACCTCTAGATGACGGAGATGTTGACTGAACGCCAGTAATTCCCCGTGATAGCCTTCTTCGTTTATTCCTTTACCTTTTAAGATCGAAACAAGGTTAGACCTCTACATCAATAACAGTATGAGGTTGGCCCAAAGACAGTAGCAAAGTGAATGTAGGGCGGGTCTTGTTTAGCGTCGTCGTTTTCACTAAAAAAACGGCAACCAGCTAGCGGTGAAGGCCTCTGTCGCCCTCCACCGCCGCAGCTGTTGATTTCGCGCTCGTGATTATATCCCAATGATCCTCAAGCACTCATCTCCTTTGTCGTCGCTAGTGGCTTCGATCAAACAGTTGATTGCGTCCGATCGAACGACTTCAACTGCTGCCATTCATTCTCCTGCTGTTGACACTCAGACAGGTAGCTGGCTACTGATCCTGGAAAATTTTACCGTTTACATGGGTCTTTTGCGGGCGGTTTCCTCGACCTTGTCGCTATGCTGTTACTGTGAGTTGTTCATCGGGGCTGATCGCTGATGCTGTTCCGACGATGTTGGTTGACAGTGTGTCATCAGATTGACGGCGTCCTCGTCTTGAATTCGATTCAGCCCACACAAACAAACTTTGATCTGTCGCCGGTGTCCAATCGTCAATGCTCGTCTGCACACTGAGGCCCGTTACTGACATCGACCATAGAATTATCAGATGTGATATAGCAGGAGGCGTGGTAACTGGATGACCCATGTAAATGTGCTACGATCATATCCCATCTGCAGCTTTTCCTGTAGCCTTTCCTTTTACGCAAAACAGTTGTTCGCTGCGAGTATGCGATTTGTTGTAATAAACAGATCAACAATGGCGGCTAATGATTAGGAACGGCGATCTGGCCGATTCATGCATTTTTTTTTACAATAAAGTAATTTTAACGGTCAAATCGTAGCCTTTTATTGGAACGAGCGGAAGGTTAAAAGGAACATATTCAAAAGAAGTGCGGTTCAAGTATAAAGGTTGTTTGGAATACGTTTTTGTGATAGTTGTTTTTTGTTCGCTGGCAAAAACTAGATAAGGGTCAATCTTTTTTAAAATTCTTAGGTTAGGTGTTTGTTGAGGCCAAAGTTATCATATTGTAAAGATATTTCGAAATGATGTTTCCTTGGTTCAACTGTTTTTCTTACTTCTTGAAACAGTTTTAAATACGAACTGTGTGTGTAATATTACGTAGATGATTGCGAATGCAGAAAGCTCAGCTTGAAACGTTTTCTTTATTAACGCCCGCAACGTAATTGTCCTTTTGGTCAGCTAGTCACTGTTAACTAGTCAATGAAGATAGCTTACTACGCTAACTTAACAACGCCAGTTCAATTACGTCAAAAAGTCAAAAGGCTACCCAGTGAAAAAGACGTACCTCTACGTGACCGGCCCAACCGGTCGAAAGGAATCGGACGTAGAACGTATCCAAAGGCAAAAAAATAATGACCCATGTCATTGAAAGATGCTTCACCAAGATATCGATGCTACTAGCACACGTTAGCTGTTGTTAAATTTCGGATCGTGCTGACGTTTCGATTTGCCGTCGGCAAATGAGTAGCGCACTTGCCCTGCTCAATCACCCCTTTTTTGCCTCTCGTAAAGCTACACGGAGGGCTGCCGCGTCGCATCAGGTACAGATCAGGTACAGCCACTTATCATTGCTAGAACTAGCGGTGTTGTTGTTGTCGTTATCGTTGCCGTTTTTAAATAACGTCTGACCCCAAAGCTAACCTGTTTGTCTACCTTCAGGCACAGACATCCATCGAGCCAGTCAATCAATCAGTCAGTCAGCCTTCTGGCCCTTTTAGCATTGATTTGAACAAGCAAATAAAAAGTAAGTAAGTGAGGAAGCGACAAATCTAACCAAGCTAAACTGTTGCGACCATAGACATAATAAAAGCCGCTCATTTTTAGCGCTAATAAAACGTACCCAGTTTAAAGAAAAAGTAGAAAAAATCTTTCCTTTTTTTTGTACTTCACCAGCCTTCCACGCCACAAGCGACACAATCCATCCATAACGATATTGCTGTTACGTTCGAATTGGCTTTCCCAATGCACGGCTTGCCCCCTCCTTTGCACGGTCCCCGCGTAATATTGTGTGAGTATTTTGCCCTCGCGCTCTTAATTCACATTGTTACTGTCTAGGCAGAAGCAATAAAGCTGCCCCTTGCACTGCCTTTACATTGATGAGCAAAGACAGTCATCGAAGAAGACTGTCATTCGATATCATCTACTGTCACTTTTCTAATATGCACAGTACGTTACACTACAGATTAAGTTATAAGTTAACTTAATCTGTAGTGTAATGAGTAAGTGCGGGCCCAGCCGGAAGTTGCTGTGCCATTATTAGTTTATCCATTTGAAACAAACAAATAAGTGTCATTTAATAATATTTTTGTCCCTGGTGCTTTTTTGCTTTGAATGCTATTTCCTATGTGGATTTGTTGTGCCAGTTACATTGTGTCAGCCTTATTGAACAAATTTACGGGCAACATGTACCACTGTATAAGACCAAAAATTCAGTACGAGTCTCTCTTTTTCTAACATCGCGTCATACACTACTTCTGTTGATCCCCTATACATAATAATATCGTATAATGGCGCGTCCTACGGAAAATGAATCTGAAATCACGAGTGCTGGAACCGTGAAGCCCATTGCGTGAATGAAGGTGGACAGAGTTAGATTAGCTGCTAAGTCAGCAAGCAGGATGCAGATAAAAAATAACCAGTCACCCCATACACACAAACGCGCACGCAGTCGCAATGCTTCCTCGTAATGTTCTTTCAGTCTTGAGTGTTTCGGCTTACAGTGGTATCATTATGAGTGTTAGCAGTAATGGCTGGAGAAGACGCGGGGTTTCTAATACTATTATACGTATACCGCATAGCAGCGATATGGTATTAACAAGCAATCGGTCCGTAGGTTCCTGGTAAGGGACAATTTACAAGTAAGGAGCCGTTTACAGGTAAGGGGGTCATAGGGGAGCCATGTGAGTCGGCCATGTGTGGGGGTGGCGACACCTCCCAACACTTGATCTTTGCCCCCGAAATGTCAGGGATGAGATGGACAAGCGCCGCACAACAGGCAGACGTTATACACTCTGACAAACACACAGACGCTCACACGGACCCAGATACACACGCGCAATCACATTTTGGCTGCAATCACTGCGGTATCTACGTCAACTAAAACTGAGCTGCTGCACACAGCGGTGAAATGACGAAGACGTTTGACTGACGAGTGATGATTGACTAACTGACTTTGGCTTCTTGTAAATATCTTTCTGCGAATTCGAAGTCGCGCCACACATCAATGACTCCCACTGCTAGGCACCTTTTCTTCGAACCCTGCAACAATGGGAAATGGTTTCCCGTTCTACCCCGGGTTTCGTTACATTAACTCGTCAACTGACGTTGCTATGGGTCACTACGGGATGGGTAGCTCTGGTGACTCGTTGTGCAGTTGAAGCAGACGATATGCGTCCCAAACTCCGGTACGACGGTAGCAGTATCAAGCCTGGTAAGCTACTACAATAACAACAGTAGCAATAGCAGTCGAATGTGGGGGCACGAGATTTATCGGCAGCACGAACATCAGTTCAAATAACGGTATCAGGAGAACGGGATAGCAAGTACTCGCTATCATATCTGTACGAGTGCTATATAGGGAACGGATTAGGAACGGATCTATCGGGGATGCTTTCAGGTGATCCAAAGGCGAGACGAGCAGTAACGCCACAACAACGGCGACGATTTGTCAACATATTATTTTCAGAGAATCTAGTGCTGAAAAGCATTACAAGATTCGTGACTGTACTAGTTAGGTAGTGATGGTATGTTATCAAGATGAAAGCGTTTGGGTGGATGTATGTGAATGGCTGAGTGTTTTTAACAGGCGAAGCAAACGCGTATTGCTGGGTCGTCAATGCGAACGGAGTCACTTTTGCACAGGCTGGCCAAAGAAAAACTATCCAGCTCGCTTCTAATCAACCAGCTCACGTAGGAAGCAACTCAGGGCAAAGTGCGAATTCGCATGAGTCTAACGGCTAAATAATATAAAAAAAAAAAAGTATAGTAAAAGAATGATACAGGTGAGGACGTGGGTGGGCGAAAGTAGTCGTCGCTGCTGTTTAAGATCGACAATTGATGAAGTGGAATATGATCAACGAAGGTTGACGTGAGGTTTGTTGAATACAGTGATGCGGATGTTTAGCCACGTTGATAAAACGCTACAGACGAAAGTATCGACGAAGCTACACGATGACCCTGGGCTATCTATCAGCATCAACAGACAACACAAGTATACCGTAAATGAAAACACCAAAAGTAGCAGCAGACGCAGATAGACTGAAAGAAACTATACCCCTCATAGCAGTGTCGGGATTATTATTATTATGGTCGAAAAAGCAAAGAAATGTTGTAAAAGGAACAAAGAAGACGATCATGTTTAGTGTGTATATATATATATATAGATGGATGCTGGCTTGTTTACTTCTTTACTTAATACCCATGCAAGCGCTAAATGCCACGTTTGCTCGAAGCGAGAAAGGGGATCCCAAATTCAAAGTAAACAACAATGACACGTATTTGTGTTTGGTAACAAGCCCAGACTAGCAGTAACTGTATACCGAGAAGTTCTGTTATGCTAGGTTAAGCAAAACCAGTCGGCGGCTTTAAGAACGTGCTTGATCGTTTGTCGTCTTCTTGCCGCCCCCGCCGGCGCTCGCCCCTTACGGTTTCGTTTCCCTTAATTTTTACATTCCTTCCTACTGTGACGTCGTTGCTACATTCTCTGATTACATCTATCTGGCACTTGCCCCGTCCCAATGACCCCCCTTGCCCTGCCTCCCCTCCTCCCCATCTTTAGCTTTACGATGATATCGATTCCGCTTCAACTTAGTCCCCTTTTCCTTGAGCAATACAGAATTGCAAGCTTGCGCCAAGCTGTTGCCTGTCGCTTCAGGCTATCGGAGCGAGGAAACAGCGATATACCCAACACTCGATACGATCACCTCCATAGTTACAACTATTACTCACTGTCTGTCTCTAGCAAACAACTTCAGACTGCCTCTGTCTAAGTGCTAGAGTAGAGAGCGAGCAGAAAACTGGCGGCCAGATCGTGGCCGAGCTGCATATCTGAAATTGTTAGCGTGCGTTAACAACTAAGAAGATAACGGAAGTCATTGGTAATGGTCATTGCGAAGCGGACGATGCCTAACGGCTAATAACTTCTGCTACTGTCACAGCGGACGGTAGCGCCACGCTGCCTCAACCACTACAAACATCTCCCAGCCTTTAACATCAACGCCGCCGCCGCCATCAGCGGAATCCTTCTGTTTTGTTACTTTTTGCTGTATTGAATACTATGAATATATATATATATATCAATACGATGATTACTTGTGCAATGGCTAACAGTAGATTACTAGCGTTATAGTGGTGGAGGTGACAGTGTGACAATGATTCGTGTTTCTTGTGGGTCGCTTTGCATCGTCGTGGTCGGTCGGGCGGCCGACCAGCGCAACGTCAGTTCTCGTTTAGCGCAGTGTAGCATAAGCGTCAGAAGAAGTCGAATATTATTATGCTCATTTAGCTTGGTTTGGTATCAGCGTTTGCGGACGACAAAGCAGACAGGGACGAGGGGGGGGGGGGATACAAAGCGAAAAAATCGCGGCCTACGAGGACATTCTTCAGCTAATTTTCTGCTGCTACTGTTATGACTTGCTGCTTCGATTATTATTTCTGTTATTGTTATCATCATTATTATTATTACTATTATTATGACTGCGCAAGATGATCTTCCTAGATGAACATCGCTACTTCGCGTGGCTTGTATTACGTATCAGTCAACATTGCGTAGATAGACACATCTAGAGGTACATGGCAAACAGCGGTATAAGATAATGGGGTATGGATTTTGAACTGGTTAAGTTAACATCGCCAGCGAGGGTTACTTTTCTCGTGTGATTGATTGCGTGTATGTGCGGTGGGTCGCAAGTTGATAGCCGCAAGTAGATGGCTGGCCGTTATCGCTGCTGCTGTTGTTGTAGCTATCATCACTGGCATTTGACGATAGTAGCGAGTCAGAAGAATACAATGTATTCTATCTAAAGATATCGATGGGTTTGACCATCTGAAAAAGTCATATAGTGCGAGTTATCGAAACCCGCCAGAATAATTTGACTCCTATTATCAAATCAGCGGTGTCAGCTAAGCTTCAATTTAACCTACAGTTTCCTGCCTACATATCGGTGACAAGCAATCTATTCTATGTAGAGATATAAATAAATGACCGACCCGCTCGATGCAAAACGAGCCAGCTTCGCCGATGTAGCTATTTGAAATGACAATCACAAAATACTCATAGTATCAATATCGTTTAAGTAGCATGTAAGCTGAAGATCGGATAAATCTACACAGATTTTTTCCCGGCGGCCAGGGGACAGAACTGGTAAGAAGCAGCTGAATTTTAGCCTTATAATCAATCTTGCTACCCTTACCATCTTTGAGAAACCCACCAGTACCCCCATTCCTATCTTCCCTCATGCTGTTTCGTGACTGTATTCAGCAGTCATCCGACTTTATTAAAAGAACTTGAAAAAGCGTCAAGATGCTTCAGTTTCAGTTAACAATAAAAATATAATAGCCAGTATCGTCCTTTGATTGCCCGTTATTGATTCGCTGTTGTTTTTTGTTAGATGCTATCGGAGAACTTAATATCGGAACCCTTCTACTCTCACGATAAATCCAGTATTCGACTATGCTGTCGTTGTTGACGTTTGCTATGAACGTAACCGAGCATCGATCAAATGATTATCATCGCCGGTCCCCTAGCTCCCTCACTTTATTCGTTTATTCAATTCACTACGATATGGCGTACGGTATAGGTCCCTCATATTAACAATAATAGCACTATTCAAAAATTGGCGTTGACGCTCGATCACGCTGCCGTGTACGACCCTGACATTGGCATGACGTTCTGCACTGAGATTTCCTTCCAGCAGTTGGCGTCAACGACAGCGGCGGCTGATAGCCGTTACTATCTGTTACTGCGGTCACTGTTGTCCAGTAACGGTCGAAGTGATCCGCTTACGCGGTCGCAGGTGCATTGTGCAGTGTACAATATAGTGAATTACCACGGATAACGAGATAACAGGCTATTGGTGAATTTTGACACAGGCACATAGGCAGAAATAGACGGGCACGCATACAAACACCGATATATGGAGAAAAGGCTCTCTCTTGTACTGAATGAGTTTTGCTCCGTGAAGATCGAAGACCTTCCGTTCTTCTTGCGCTTTGCCTCCCCACCGTAAGCGAGTGGATGAGGCATCGCATCTGGATGTCGTCGTCGGCAGTAACGACATCAACTGATTGAAGCATCACGATCATTAACGCGTTTCCCTTTTCTGCTTTTTTTTTTTAGCAGCAGTGACTTCGTTGAGGCCGCAACATCAATTTTAACCACATTCGTTCTCGTATACCGAGTAATCCTCAATAGCCAGATGACTGAGGGGTGCCAGAGATAAGGGCAATAAAGGTGCGTTGGTCAAAAAATTAATAATCGTTTATCTATACCATTGTAGATCTGGGTGCTGGTGCTGCGGAAACCTGCTATGTTCATACGAAATTATTCGAACCAGATATAGGTAATGACTAGCTTGAATATACGGTTCTCTTTAGCTATTTCCCATATGCATGAAGGACCGCGACCACCGGGTGAATCGTACTAGCTAAAGGACGGTTAGCTTAATATCATCTCCGTAAAAGCTTAGCGTCCACCAAGCGGCAGTAAATCATCTTCCCTCATAATTTAACTACGGTAACACAATGAATGCTGTTCCCTCACCGTTAAACTATCTTTAGGTACGATTGAGAGATATCATGTCATTATCAATCGGTTACTCTCGTTTTTCTTGAGCTACACGATAGTCAGAGGCCGACTCTTCTAGCAAAGTGCGCCACTCACATGCAACACGTTTATTCTATAAGGCACCCGCAACGAATTCTGGCCTTGTTACAATGGAACCCAGACGAAAGTCATCATTCGATCTGCAACAGCAGGCCGACGAAATCTTAATGAATTAGCTAACTCGCCACGTAATACGTACGATCTTGATTACCTACATATTATGGTATTCCATATGTAAATTTATCTGATATATCGTGCATGCTTTTGTATATGATATATCATTATGAGGAGGTATTGCCTCGTGTAAAATCATGGTTGTGACTGAGGCCGGTCGAATGGTGACTGTGACAGCAGCTGCTGCTGCGGTGGCCCGTAGTGATATAATGGAGGCAAAAAGTATTCGTACAAACAATAAATCAAGATACAAAAAAGAGATATGCACAGACTGGGAGGAGGTACTACGGGTGATTAAAGCGAGTAGGATTTGGGTGTATTTGCATATATCTGTCTGTACGGTTCTTATGTTGTAAGTTCACGACGACGGATAGGGCCAACTCTCTACCTCACGACGACAATAATCGAGTTGGCGTTGACTAGATGCCGTTCGAAGATGGCCCTAGCAAAGGTTCGCGTCTTGCATTTGCCGCTCATCTTAGAAATCGATGGGTATATCCAATTCTGCTTCAGATGATTGTGCAGAAACAAATCTGTGCACAGCTGATCCGAACAGAAGTAGGTTTTTTGCCAACGGAGAAAAAGGAATGAGCGACACAACAAAAAAAACCGAATAATTAATCAATCCACCTTTGTCGTTAAACGCATGGTCCTGAACGGGCTGCAAATACGTTATCATCTACGATATTAGGCGCGACGGAAAAGTTCAAGCTTCGTCTGAAGATTATGAAGATATTCATTGGAAGTGTTGTTAGTACATAATTGATATCTAGTTACACTTGTCAATCGTCATAGGAATACGTGGTTCTTACTATAGAAAAAGGTCGGTGCGTGAATTTTCTTTGACTATGTTAATAATTAATTATTACTATGATTGTTGTTATTGTTATTATTATCAAAAAACGAACAGAATCTCCTTGGAAAACTGACGAAGTCAGTGAAACCCATTCAAAACATGATTTAAGGTGGCATACAAACTTAAATGCATAATTATCATGCTTGGCCTTTACGTGGAAATTCCTTAGTCTTTTACCGAATTTGGACTAGTAACAGTGTTTTGTCCCCTCTCTGTATCGTAAGAACCAAATTTATTTCATATGCAAATGACTCATACTAGCTATTATGCACTAAACATTATTAAAAACCTGGGCATCTCATTGCGAACGCTCGGCCTCGCTTGTTAACTGGGTCGGGAGCTGCTTCAAATGACCACATTTTACAACGATCATCAGCGCAGATACATCAAAGTTTATATGTAACTGTTAGATGATGAGGAAAATGCTGACATCTTCGGTAGTCACAACGACGACTCAACGCGCGACCGCATCAGCTTAAAGAGCCAGGACCTTCAAATAGTCTAGATAATATAAGAAGTGTATACTGGTTATTGCAGCGTAACTATAATGACTGTACCGTTGTTATATCCTGATATGCGCGTTATAGATCTGAATGAGCTGACTTCTGCTCTGTTATGATAACATTGTTCTGTTATCGGTCCTTTCCACTCGTCTGCTTCCTTTGCTAATGAGTATGCCCCCTCGTAATAGTTTGTTGATGATTCTCTATTTGATACGCTACGTGTATGTGTTATATTTATCGAATGTTTTCTGATCTATAGGGCTTTAATACTTCGAGATGCGTTGGGTGCGATACCACTGGCATCGCTATTGCCACAAATGCCTCTGTTTATGGTGAAATCGCTACCTGGTTTACGCAGCAGGGACCATTTTCATTTCCCCAGCGAATCGTAAGGACGAATCGCGCTTTGTTCGTATACCCCTGCCTATGATAATCAGATAGCAGTTGACCTGTTGCCTAGTAAAAGCAGCGTGTATCTATTGTTCTTTGCGTGCTTTGACGGTCGCTATTATGATTCGATCGCAGAAGTCAAAATTGCAGTCTACTATATCGTCTTATGTATTGGTTTATATGATGCCCACACCACACTACGTATTCGCTTTAATAACAATGAGATGATAGGAAAATATTGAAGGGGGGTCGGCCGGGGGAAGGGATGCAGTTTGAACTGCGCCAGGATGGAGTGGTTCGAGACTACGCCAATATGGCAACAAGACGAGAGGTGAGAAGAAAAAAGTCAAGGCAACCAAGGACACACGGCAGCACCCGGCCGGACACACGCGCAGGCGGAGACGCCGACTATCTCTGAGTGATCGGACGACAGGGCAACCGAACGACCAATGATGGCCACCAGTGCTCGTGCTACCCAAGTTGACCAGTAATCGTGTCAGACGGGGCGATTACGCCAAAAAAAGCAGACGACGCTTATCAACGATTTTCAGCCGATTGCCGAGCTGCTGCTCATCACTTGCACTAAGGAAAAGTACGCCAAACTAACGGTTAACATGGTTGCACGGCTGCTGAATAGTATTGCCCACTAAGTAAATGAGCTATTAAAGGATTTACATTAGATCGTCGACGTATGAAGGACATGGGAAAGTACATGAAAGCAATTGATCTGAACTCACAGAAACTTTGTAGGAACACCGTTTATTATATTGGAATAGTCAGCAGTAAAGTCTGAAGTTATAAGACAATAATCTGTCGAGAATAGGGGTCCCAATTAATTGATTTCCTCTATGACAATGCTAATGTTACAATGCTGTAAATAAACATGGCATATAGTTATAACAGTGTAGTGATTTATGACGACGATCGTTTGCAGAATGGAAGACTTCGTAAATTCAAATAAGAATCAAAAAGTTAACGGCGCTTTTTTCGATGAGAGAGTGATTAGCCTTCATTCGGAGTCTCATTCAATAAGAAAACTAATGCCAAAACTATGACAAAGGAAGCAACGGATCTTACTTGTTTAAAATCCTTCAAAAACTAAATAGAGAAATAATCCTATATCTCTTACGG
The DNA here is from genome assembly GCF_002532875.2 of Varroa jacobsoni. Lineage (NCBI taxonomy): Eukaryota > Metazoa > Arthropoda > Arachnida > Mesostigmata > Varroidae > Varroa > Varroa jacobsoni. The sequence goes on along the minus strand of NW_019214151.1, from coordinate 98,858 downwards.
TTTTTCAAAGACTTTGCAACCCTATATGAGCCCTTAATTTCAAACATGCTCAACTCACGTAGAAATTAGTTTTTATATTTTAGCAAAAATTGATTAAATGAAATCTAGATTAAAAAAAAAACGTATTTATTATTCGATTATTATGTGCAATTTTGTTGCTTTGTTTATTCATGTCTCCCTCGTCTCTTCTGTAACAGCCGGAACACACCGCAGGAGTTTTTTTGTTTTGGGTGACGTCCATTGTGATGCGGTCTGCAACGCTGGCAGTGTAGTAAGTTCCGGTGATCTTGCCCCCGGAAATAATAGACTATCGCCGTTAATGGTTGGCTAGTGCCATTGCACATCTTCGAGTTCTTTGTCATGGCGATCCGTCATCGCTAATGACGATGACGGGGACGATAACAGCGATGATAGCAGAGTCGCAGACCAATATTGTACTTTGTAGCACCTTTAGCAGGGAATCAATATTCTAAGCGGTAATAATCGATATAGCGGTGCAGTATTTTTTTCTCTATTTATTTGCAGAGCTGGCTACCCCGAAAGCCAGAAGCCCGAGTTGGCTCCTTCTGTTGACACAGAACGTCGGCACGTCCAAAGGAAAGGAACTGAACGTAGATTACGATATGAATGCCTCCTAGGCTGCGTTGGTTCCAAGAGTGTTCCGGACCAGTTTCAGACTAGAGAGCCTCGGAAACAGAGCTAATTTCTTGTCGGGATCATATGTGCGAAAAAAACGAATGATCAGTAGATACTAGGAAAACTAACATAAGACGATTAAACGACCGAACTAAATAAATTAGCAAACGATAAACAGGTCTTTAAGACGGCGATTCCGTATTGGTTATTGTTGGCAAGCGCCCATTCGAAAAATGTGTTCGTTCCCCTTTGGAAGATATTTTGATCATTTAGGCGAATATTGACATTGGAAAATGTTAAAACCCATTTCGAAGAGCGGAACATTGAAGATTACACATGACTATCTTTTGTCTTCCAACTAATTAATTAGAATATGTTTAGTTGTTACCATCTGCGACCAGTCAGTGTGGACTGTTTGTTTCTATGAAACTTACAGTTTTATAGTTGACCTCCACTAGGAGAAAGGAGTAATAATAATAATGACAAGTCTGATTGGTGAATTCAGACAGCTGTGGTCGTCTTTGTCATATTGTCTCTTTGCTTCTATATAGTGTTCATCAAATGGAGCGCAGGACAAGTTCAGTTACGCTTAAATTTTCCCCGCCGGTTTATATTGTATACATAGAGCAATGTTTTTGTGTGTTTTGTCAGAACAGAAATCATTTGAAAGGTACCGAAATCCTTCATTCTTCCAGAGCGAACCGCCGATAGGTGTCATTGGAAAAACAGGAAAAAACGTAACCATTTGAGTGTTTTCTACCACTGTCACGCAGCTACATCCGAGTAGACTTCACTATGGGCATGGCCAACTTCGATCCAGCGAGGTGAGTGATTGGGATGGATTGAACCAGCGCACCTTCCTCAAATAACGCATGTAAAGACGTGATAAATTAATTGAGACGTGCGATTTTTTATTGTTGCTGTTGTTTTTGTTCTCGTTATTGTCGCGGTTTTCGTTGGTGCGCCGTGGTCAGTAAAATCGATTGGAAGAAGAAGGAGCGAGCAGGAGAAAACTTCATCAGCCACGAAACTGGAAGCGAGAATCGCTGAAGAATCGTCGAACTTGCGTGTTCTATTACACGGTTATCTGCCTTGCCCAAAACGAACGGCAAACAATCGAGGAAGAGACTACAGCGTTGCGTTATTACATGTATGGTTACTATGTAAAGACGTACACACACAAACATTGACTGTCTGGCTGACTGGCTGAACAAAAGAGGATCTGTTTCTGGACGGGGGGCAGGTGACGAAATGTCAGTGCTTCGCTTCTTCTGTTGCAAACGATTAGTTATAAGCGAAGTGACGAACCGTCAGAGCGTTCATAGAACAGTTATTGTAAGATCAGCATTTCTTTCATCTTTCAGACTGATGATCGTTCACTATCATTTACACGATTCACAATTGTTCGCTGCTGTTACTTTTGTACTCGTAGATCAAATAATCGCGTACAGCCTCCGCTATAATAACCATACTACTTCTGCCATTACCTACCGAAGCAATCAAAGGGAAGGTGGCATCGAAGCCCGTGTAGCGATCAGCAACAAAACCGTCGCCGATGCCATTACCACTGACAGCAGTAAACAGACAACCACCAAAAACCAGACACAGTTTTGCTAATCGTAAGGGGCTAACAGTGATAGCATCACCCATCATCCCAATAATAATAATGTTAATCGGTTATTACGTGTTCGCTAGTTTTCCCCATGCGAAGCTTTCTGCGGAGTGAACGTGACGACAACGATGAAGACGATAAAGGTGATCATACTGCTGCTGACTACAGCGAGCATCTATCTGTGTGATGAGTCCTCCAGAATCAGAAGTTCTGGCTATTTGATTCTGTTCGCCTTGACTGATGCCCCTTTCGCAAATTGCCCCAAAGTGTTCGTGTCCGTTTGCAAGCATGTCTATTCATGCGTGTGTGTCAGCGTGTCATGTACAAGAAGATCTAAAGATGGCATTAGTTGCTGACAATCTGTTTTGGGTGATCGGCAAACACCAACAACGGTGCGGCGAAAGACCTTCCAAGCTAGCTGGCAAGTATTCCGATTTTCGAGTACGAGGCTCGTTGCGTTACTTCGTTCCTTACACTTATTGGGCTGACTGAAAGTATAACGAGCACTCAGATGCCCACTTGTGGAAGGGATGAAGTCGCCATTTGATTGCAAATCTCTGCCCACTAAGATCGGATCGAACTAAACCGTTGACTGACCCGATTACACCCCAACGACGGCGGCGAAAACCCCAACAACTAAAAAAGCTATTTCGAGGTAGATAATTGACATGAAAACCAACAGTGATCACCATGGACCTGACATCAGAATGTGTTATAAAAAGTATCGACAGTTTTTCTGGTTAAATATCTTCAAAAACACATGTCTCAAATAGTATGGGTCGCGTCGGATCGATGCTATCTGAAAGCCGAGATCCGACAGCTTTAGTAGACATGCTAAAATTGTTCAAATGTCTTTATTCCGATTTAAAATAGAGTGCTATGACGATAAGTAAAAAATGGGCTACATTTAATAGTTTTATTATGTAGACGCTAAACTGCTACCCAGGCTCATAAAGGTATTTGTATTGTTTATGGTAAAAATACGTTATTGGAAGAAATAGTCAAACGACGGTTCTGTCGTATTCGTCTTGGAATTAGGATATGAAAGATGGTTCTCAATTACGAAAAAAAGTTGATGAAATTATTGCAAAAGAGTAGCCATCTCATCGCTAAGAAGCTAAGCATACAGCAGCCAATATTTTTGAATCACCTAAAAAAAAAGCTGGTTACGAAAAAAAAAGTTCAATGTTTGGGTGCGACACGAACTGGCACAAAAAAATTTGCTAGATCGTGCATCGCTACGTAGAAACGTAGCAAAATCGAGCCATTTCTATAGAACGGTTCGTGACGGCTGATAAAAAAGTGGATCACCTATAACAATAATGTGCGAAAAAGATCATGGTCAAAGCGACGGAACGCTCGACAATCTGTGGCAAAGTCCGAACTGATGCTGGACCAAATGATGCTGTGTGTTTAGATGGGTTAAAAAGGAATCATGCGTTATGGGCTGTTACCAGCTAACGAAACGATTGATTCAGAGTTCTACTGTCAACAAATAACAAGATTACAATAAGCCATTGGGGAAAAACTACCAACAGGAGGGAAGGCGTCTTCCATGACAGTACCACACCATATACGTGTTTAGCTAGAAGACAAAAATCAAATGACGGATCAAATTTGGTGCATCCTCCTCATGGCCTATTGCACCCCATTGGACTATTATTATTATTATGGTGTTAGCAGAAAAATGGCCGAAGGTCATATATCAATGTGGCGCACATCCGATAAAAATAATGCTTTGATTTTGACTTGAAAACCGTCTGTACTTTTTTCGACCACTTATATATATATATATATATATATATATATATATATATATATATAGTTAGTTAAGTCTATTTATAAGATCTGTACAAATAACCCAATGCACACTAGTACAGATATACGCACAAGCAAAGTCCTCTCCGTTATTACAGATTATCTCAGTTATTTACAGGAAGATCGGTAATTTTTTAAAAATTTTTGATGTTTTCGCGCCAGGTACAAACTTGACTTTGCACGAACTACTCAGACGTACATTCAACAGATGGACATGTATGTATGTATATATAATACAATGCCGATATCAGTTGCCAAAATAATAATTCGTTACATTCCGCTGTGTCTGCTATCGAAAGAAGAATTACTCGAGTTGTCTTCATTTTCGATGATGCTTACTATTCCCATTAGAAAACACAGTATATATGGTATATAAAGTGGTATATAGACTTCGTTATCAATGAGCTGGCGAAGACTAGACTCATAGCCGATATGATCGGACAAATCCACAAATTCGCCTGGCCGATCGTTAGTTGAGCTTTACAGCAGTAATTGCGGTTAAGCTAAAAATGCTGGCTTATAGATTTATTTATTGTTGCTTTTTCTCTTACCTCCTATTAGGGCTCCGCTGGACAATACGGCGCACGCAGGTAAACGAACGGACAAATATGAGGCGTAATGTCCAATCATCAGCCTGCCTTCGTCTCGGCTTATCCGTTCACCTAGAATGACAATTTCGCCAATATTCGCACAACGTAATACAGACAGAAACGCTGACACGAAGTACCATCAATACCGCCCCCACTTCTACATGCATCAACACGCCGATTACGTCGAATCAAAATGGCGGAAGATTGCCAAATGCAGAATATAGGCGCGATTGATGGTTTGTCAAAATTGCCCAATTGATTATCGCTGGTATTTCTTACTTTGAGAGCCACCAGAGAGTGTGGGCATATACAGCCGTGGCAACAGCGCCAAAAAGGCAAAATTTCTGATTAAATCCCCAGCCAAAAAATACGGCTCAACGAAGAAGTCAAAAAGGTTGCGAACTTTACGGAACATTTGCAGAAGGGTGTTGCTACACGTACAGATACAGCCATAGGCCAATATTACGTATATTTGAATGTCGAAGCGTGAGACGCTTTTGTAACGCACACCGCCTGTGTATAATATAGTACACTTATGCAACGTCCAAATAGAGGAAGAGAAAGAAAAAAGAAAAATAAGTGAAAAAGATAGCACCATGTTCTGGGCTGTCTATGTGTATATATATATATATAGCGAAATTCAGGCGAGTATTTTATAAACAATATTGTTAAACTAAATGTGCAGTGTTTTCATCGATGAGTTTTGTATGCCTCTATCAACACGAATGTAACATGTTTAGGATAGGTTTGCGGAAAGCGAAACGATGGGCCAAAATCCGACGGATGCTTTGCAAGTTCTCTTAACTTTTGTGTGTGTGCTCTGGCATTGTCCTAGAAAAAGCCATATGACGCCTTTCCCGCTACTAGTTCCAGTCAACGGCCTGTAGTAATCTCGTTAGTTGTTGACAGTGGAAACTTGAATCAACCGTTTTGTTAGACGGCAGTAACTCGCAGTGCACATGTGCTTACCATTACCACCGAACACATCGCGTTACCTTCTCTGACGACAATCTGGGCTTTGCCATAGATCGTGGGGCGCATTTATTATCTGCACGTCATTATCATATGCGACCCGCTTTTGATTAGCCGTAATGAACCGCGTTGAAAATAGCTCGATTTCATTGCGTTTCTGTAGAATTTTACAAATACGATCGAGTAAACTCGTTAGCGTCAATTTTTGGGACACTCAAACATCGAACTCTTTTTTGCGTCCAGCTTTTTTAAATGTGTTTTTGATGGTAGACATTTAGCTCATTGGCGATGTCACCGTAGCTACTCACGCGCTAGTCTTGGTCAACGTTGGCAATAATTTCATTCATTTTTCCCATAATTGGTCAACCACTACGGAAAGCATTTTTCACATTGAAACTTTTGGAACCCAATCGCAGAAGCATCGTCTGATAACGCATCTTGACCATAAGTAGTACCCACTTTTTTATGGGCCTGGACAGCGTCTGTGCCTTAACCGTAACAAAATTGTAGAATATAAAGTATTTTTGTAGAAATTTCACTCATCCTTAGGGCGTTCTGTGCTAAGTCTGAGGAAAGACATTCGAAACATTCTCGCACGCCTACTACTACTACCACCACCAAATCTCAGCCTTCAATCTATACCAAGGCCAACTTCCTCACTACCTCCAAAGCGATCTAGCTGAAGGAACTGTCAATACGACTTTGACCACCCGACATATAGCTAATAACAAACAGTGCGTCAGTCAACTTTTCAAAACAAAACTGTTTTTAATAGAGACCGCGAACGAATGGCCTTTGTTTGCCCTAAAACTCAACCATTGTACTATGGATTAGGCCATAATTGCTCTAGCCGACTCGAAGCTATGTATTTTACCTGACATATAAGACTTTAGGGCTATCTGGCTAAAAAAAACACGGTTAATCCTTTCTTTGACTACTCAGTATGTTCACACACAAAAACAGTGACGTCACAAGACCAAAGAGCGTCCGCAAATTCATCGAAGTAACTCTATCCAAGATAGCATTTGAAGGTTCTGGGCCACCTATGCATCTTATGTTAGATTGGAATATATCACATGTGATAACGTTAACGGTTAGCAGAGAAACTGCGATGACGGCAAGAGATCTGCCGTTTACGGCCAATGGCTGTTTGCGGAAATATTGCAGATGATTATATGGCAAAAACATGCCAAGACCATCACCGCTGGCACCGTTGAAACTACCAGGAGCACCACTTCAGCATCAACTAGCAGCATCGGACAAAGTCTCAATGTCAAGAGCAGCTAACCTCAGCATATCTAAACCGTGCACAAATCGCATGTTCTAGGCCAGCGTTGCCAATTGGACATAACGCTGTGTCACGACGGCCAACCCAAACTTCGGCGATTAGTCATAGCGGTGATGAGTGACGACCATAGATTATCATCCAGAAACAAACGAACAGATAGGCATAACAGTCAAATAAACTCTCATCGACCATATATATTGGCGATCATGTCAAAGTAACAACATCAGATCGAACGGCTTCTTTTTTATACCAGTCTATGTACGGTTCGCCGCCTTCAATGTCCGTCCACTCTACCTTATTAGGTATCATCCCTGAGACTGGACAGTCGGCGCCTAATCTTCTAATGCCTTAGATCCCCTAAGATAAACTAAAAGCAATGGCGACACCGGATGAAAATACTTGAACCTAAACCACAACGGCACAGAGTGACAACCATTATACAAAACCCTCAGGAGTCGTCGCTGCCGCCAAAGAGCCGAAAAGGCAGAAGACAACAGAAAAAGTCATCAAATACATTAAAAAATCACAGTAGACGCTCTTACCACTTCTAGGGCAGTATCCCTGTAGGATGATTGTTGGCCACCCGTCACAACAGCAGAAGCTCAGCTGACCGACTGAATAGGCTATCAGAGTTGTTCTGTATTCTGTGTCGACAACTGATATAACAGTTGTGATCTTGATGAAAAGCGCCCATGCATGTTTGTGGTCTGCATGCGTACGTATCTCCAATGAAACAGACGCCACGAAATTTACACGATCCAATTAGCAACAACAATAACAGTGATAAAAAATATGATCATCTCCGTTCAATGAGTTTCGGTGTTAATCTCCGTGTTCCATCCTGTCCCTTTGATAGTGGACTTTTTATAGCTTGTCCCGTAAATAAGACCTATCATATCTTCGTTTACTCATCATTCCGTACCCACGGTGCGCTGGCTGAACTGAATACACGTACTTCACCGTAGTAACATCTAATATAAATGATAATTTTGCTTGCCCCGACCCGGATAAATAGGTAAACCTCATATTTATTCCTCTATTTATCTATCTATCTATCTATCTATCTATCTGTTAAAAACTGACCACTGATATGGGATTATTCATACGACCACAAGACAAACTAGCAATAAAAAATACAATGCAATGAACTATCTATGGACCCCTGTTTTTGTCAACACCAAAACCGAGTCAAGCTAAGTAGCATCTTCTTGTCCGTCCTCTAGCGGCCGCTGAATTAATTTGCCTACATAACTACTGAAGGAACTGAAGAAGTTCCAAAACAGTTTCAGATGTACTGTACCAGATAAATAGGCGTCAAGCTGGCAATGAAAGAGGTATTTAGTTAAGCAAGCGGTGAAAACGGTTCGACGGCATGCGACGAGAAGTACGACAAAAAGAAGCAGAAGACTAAAGTGACAGCGGCTAGAGTAGCAATTGGCTCGCCATTACGTCGTCATCTTTCTACTTACTGTTTAGCTGCTGGTCATCCAGTTCTTCAGCTACTGGAAGAATTGTCTCCCTGCTATCCATTTTCCTGATCTTCTCCTTACAAGATAGCTGGTGCCAGATCTGGGACTCTGCCGATGTTATAAGCAAGAGCCCTAGCAAAAGAAGGCACCAATTGGTGGCAGCCGCGTATATGGACCCACACATAAACGCAAGCGGAGATGACGATCGCACAAGGTACCTACCTCTTGTAGGCTTATACAAAATATACTCTATAGTGTTTGCCGTTATTGTTATCCTAAGCCTTTTATATATATATATATATAAAACGGGCACGAAGGCGCTCCTATGATGCTGTCGCTACGACGGCCGTAAGCGTTATAAGCTACCGATTACTATTATTTACTGCTCGATGCATTATTTGCACAGCAGACTGCTAATAACAGTGGTACTTGCTGCCACTGTATCTTGTCAAGTAGAGAAAAGTTAAGAAAAAACGATGAGACTAATCCTGACGTTGCTACTGCTGTGTCAGCTGGTCGGTTTTGGGCCAAATATTTGGGCAAGGGTCAATCATGACCGTGCATCCAACGGCGCGCTGATACTGCCATCATGATCTACCATTGTAGTAGTACCGCTGTGTGAACAACGAAGCCATTCCAACTTAATGTGCGTACACATACATCCATACATAGAGGTATAGGCACACAGACATGCAGAAAGAGGTGAATAGAAACGTTCGAAACGAGCGCAACTGTGTGGTTCTTCGAGGTACAGAGCTGGGTACCAATCATCGCAATTCCGTCAGCCTCGTCCTCCGCCGAAAGCAAAGACTGTTACTTAAGAATGAGTGCAACAAAGACCACGCCAGTGGCGTCGCTGTGGCCTGTTCCTGTCATCGTCAAAGAGAGAAAGCGTCTGAAGGGCTGTGTGGCACACGTACCGACAGACAGAAGGGCGGACGAGCGCGCTAGTGAGCCGGCTTCGAATGAACGAACGTCTTGTTAGATCGTCGTTGTTTGGCCTTGGATCGCGCTCAAGAAAGGGCAAACCGTCACCAAGTCGTCTGATTGCCACCGAAGTTGCTGGCGGAGGCTTCTGTCACCACCCTCCTTTATTCCGCCCTTTGCATTAATGCTGCTGTGACTAGCAAACTATGTGGACTAAAGAGTGCGCGCAACAGTGATGACACCCAGGACATGGCAACGGCTGCTAACTCTTCGTCGAAGGACGGGCTGGCTGCTAAAGCGGTCATATGAACGACGACTGGCCACACAGTACAATGATTTCGTTAGCGATGGTGTTATATATATATATATATAGAACACCGTCTTCGAATTCACGAAGAGAGACTCAGTACGAATTGGACTAAGTGTTCGACACTATAGTACGTAGGTCGTAATGCAGGTTATAAAGGCAAATGCGGCACTGGCTGAAAAAACGAAGCTATCGATACTGAAAAAGAAATTCCTACGAATCCAATTGACCGTATACTTACATAGCGCAGTTGACGTAATTTAATTTTCTTTTTTTATGTGCGATGAGATTAAGAGATGACATGTTAGGTTCTACATGCAGCTAATGTAAAAGACTGGCGTGCATGGTAATGGCATGAGGTGACTAGCGCGTGGAACGTATAGTACCCCAATAACAGATGCGACGTAAATGACGTAGAGCTCGAAGCAAGCAACGTATTGGAGGCTATCGCAATCAATTTAGCCCAACATCATATTACTGCTGGATAGCAAATCAACTAGGGCTTTATGTCTCATCGATGCTAACGTAAAGGTGCAGGATGCGGACTCTGAACCCGGCTTATATTGATGGTCGAACTGTAATTATTACGATAGGACACTGGGACGGAAGGCGCTCAATGCCGGTTTAACAGTGACAAAATGACACCTGAGATCAAAGTTATCATTATCATATACAATGTATGTATGTTGGTTTTTAATTGTTCGTTTGTCATTGAAGTTGTTATTTGTAGCTTTGTTGCAGTTGATGCCTTTACCTCGAGCGTTAGCGTAAGGTGTTGATGCTGGCGGCGAAAAATCGGCACGGACCCAACGCAATTCAATCGTGTGCGCGTCGCCGACATAAGGGCGTATGCAGCATAAGAAACCAATCTTCTTTGCCCCCTTATCCTTCCATGTCTCCGACCCCCAGCCCTATCTAGCTTCCACCAGCTGAGACGAACCGATAGCTACAACATGGCGCTATTATTACGGCTACTACCAGCCGTTACTGGACACCCAAGAGCGGAACAACACTGCAGTTGTCCAACCAATGGACTGAGTGAGCAGTGACTGTTGCAGATAAATTGCGGGACTTCCTCTCGCATGAACGTTGGCACCCGCTAAGGGAGGAAGTGAATAAAGGAAGCAAAGCAAAGCAAAACAAATTCAAAGACGAACGCCACGGACGCCTAAAGAAATAAGCGAGGTCTTCGCCAAGTTTTCACGCAGGTCCCCCCCCCCCCCCCTGTCTCAGTCCGTGTGTGCGCGCTCCGTTGTTCAAGTAAACAACAACGAAACGCAATCGTCACAGAGCCATCTGCAAGCGTCGTCGTTTGTCGTCGACAGCAAATGCTAGCATCTTGCTTGCGGACTGATGGTGCGCGGTGGCCGGTCGGTTCGTCGGCGGGGGCGCTACATGACCTTGTGCCGTTGGGCTGTTCAACGTAATCAAAAGCTAAATTAACCGAAAGTCAAATGCCACGTCAATAGACGCAATGGCGGAGAACGGAAATACGGAAAATTGTTATCACTACGCCTGCAGTGGCCGTAACAACAGGAAAAACAACGGTAACGACATCTACGCTAATAGAGACGGCGCGCAGAACGACCAGAGACAAGCAATGTTTGTTATTATAACAGGCGAAATGGCCATAGACCGTGTTGATGCTAGCACAATCAACAGACAACTTCACCAATATGGACGCCGCTGCCATTACGAACCGAAATCAGTTGCTCTCAAACTGATGCGTCGCTTAAGGTTCGTTAGAAGAGTTGCGTGTGACGACAATAGCGACAGTAGCAGCAGCAGCAGCAGCAGCGACGAAGTAAACGGAACAATTCTGCGTTGATACGTGCCCCCGCACATACAGACCCACGGATAGTGAAGACATTGTCGTGTACGTAATCGTCACAGTGTTTGTAAACATAGGGCGGCGGGGGTGTTATGAGACCACGCCACTGCTTGTAACGCTGACGCGGCTTGCATAGTCGGCATGAAGTTGACGACTCTACCGTGCATGACAATGACAGGCGAAAACAGGCTAAAATTTAGTGGTGAATTAAATTTGAGTTGTGGAGGCAGCGAACGTATCTGAAGGCGCTGCCACCCAACCGGCTTTACGAATGCTACAAGGAGCATTAGTTGCGTACAGAATGATATTAGTTCTGCGTATCGTAGAGCTAAAACCCGGACCAATAAGAACGTCGAAACAATAAGAATGTAGCAGAAACGCCGGCACTAGTCGCGTTACGGCATAACTACGAAATATGTAGAAACTTTCGTATTTTTATGCATGGCGGAGCAGGTGAAATTTCGGTAGTGGCTGTTTGGCTAGCTAAGCCGTTTCAACATGCGAAGTGCAACATTCGGCTACATTTGAGTTTGATTCCTACTTAAAAACGATTTTTATGTAAATCGTAGCGGTTCCCTTGGCGTGTTCGTTAATTCGTTTGATAGATTACAATATTTTGTCGATTACGCTTCAAGTATTTTTCTGGTAACACCGTAAACGTGAAAGCACCATAAACGTGAAATTTCTCTGTTTTTTTTTGGGGCGAAAAATTGCGACAAATGATCTTTGCACCTTTCTATTGAAACTACATTAAGCTTCGTTAAGGGGGTTCCACAGAGAAACGGATGCTGGTTCGGTGGCGCAAAGTCTGGGCTAGAGGGCGGCTGCATTAAAATAAACCCGTTCAAATTCTGCCCATTTTTGCTGGGTAGCTGAAGACGTATGTGGCCTGGCATTATTGTCGTAGTTGAAAACGACGGCTTTTCTGTTCGCTAGGTCCGTTCGAGTTTCTTCAATGGCTTATTATAATCTTGTTAATAGTATGGGTCTACGTCAAGTCGTCCCTTGTCACGTAGCGGCAACTCGTTCCCTTCCAGTCCTGCTGAAAATTTAGCGCCACCTTATTGGTATCGGTCAGATTATAGAGTACATTTTATTTTTTTGTGTATTTGCACATTATTGTCGTATGTTATTCTCGTTTTATCGCTAGGCAATCAATTGAATGGTCTTTTTGTTCGTGTGGCACCCAGCAGACATCGACCTTTTTTTTTTTGTATCTGGCCTTTTCGAATGATTTAAAACTGTGTGGTGGTCGATGTTTAATTTCTTGCTAGTATTATGGCTATTCTCGTATTAGTCCTGCTCAATTTTTGTAATAATTTCGTCATTTTTTTCCGTAATTAATGAACCTTTACGAGACGAATATTTTTGTCGAACGGAAGTGCAAAAAACTATCGTTAAATCGTTTCGCCCGATAACGCGTTTCGACTGTAAATAGCACACATTTTTTCTTATGGGACTAGGCAGTATTTGCGCTTTTATCGTAACAAATTTGTAAAATATGGCGAAATGTCAGTCATCTTCAAGGCGTTCTATCTCAAGTCCAAATTCCAAAATTTAGCACATCTAACTACTACGAAATTTTAACTTTGCCCGGGATGGCATTAACGTCTGCTCGTAGTACCGTATGTTAGTTTCGAGAAACTTTTTCCACTACACAATAATAATAGTAATAAAGAAAATTTTGACGCTTTTGGTATTGATGTCTAATTTGGTGGTAATCGTCTCGGCGTGAGAAAAGCAGAAGCATCCATCAACGGACAATTGTTGCGCAGGAAAATCGAAGTAGGGGCGAAGCTAAAAATGCTTGATGGACCACGAAACAAAGCACTAGCATCACGCCAGTAGGGGCTAAGCACTCTATGGCGTTAAGGCTAGCAGTCTAAGACCTGTTTCGTTAGTTTGTTTCGTATGTCCACCCGCTGTAGACGCGCTATTTTAATTGGCAATTCACAGTCATTCAAATATGTATCACATACGATACGTGACAGGTACGCTGAGCCGTTGACCGTATTTTGCAACTAACTCTAATGGAGGTTGTGGCATTTTGGCTAGCCAGTAAATTACTTTTTTGCTCTTTTCATAGGCCGACGGGCCTGTTCGCCTTCCTAGCTAAAAATACCATCGTTACGATCAATTGTAATATAGTCTCAGTTGTAGCAGTTAATCGATAGCCGTAATTTAGTATAAGCGGCACTAGCTATAACAGAGGAAAGGAAGCACAAGCCGTAGGTCCACAACACTTGACACGTTATTGATGTGAAGCACAAGAGACAACTGCGTACATTTTACATAGCCGGTGGTAAGGGACAATGTTTCGATTTGCTATTCAGCAACCGAGAAGGCACTGGTCTACGGGCAAGAAAAAAGGCTGGGCTACCAACTGACAGTCGACTAACTTGTGAGTCTATTTCGATAGCTTTATCATTACCCATAGTGTACTGTATTACATATGGATTCATGAAATAGAATATGAGTATTTGAGATATGACAGATAAACATTCAAAATTATGACGAATTTAATATTGCGAGTGGTATATCCAGCATCTGCTTATTTAGCTGCAATAGACTATCTGATGAGGGATCATTCGAAGAATAATTACCAAATGTCTACTCGCCCCAAGTTTGCCTTCCACTTGTTCTCCTAGGGTGTTAATCAGAGTTCGCTTTTCGTTGTAAGCTCAATTGGATTGCAGACAAAGAAGCCAGAGCAAACATATTCCGTTACTCCAATCAGGCTCATTTTATTCAAACATCTGCTTCATCCCACGATAACGTATTGTTCATAGCGTCCTTCCACGCTCGCATTACCGCTTCCGTGGTTAAATTTATCTTTTTCTTTTTTCTGCTTGACGAAAACAGAAGGAGAAAAATTGGGAAGGAGAGCTCAGGATAACTGCCTAGCTAGCTTCGCCCCCCAACTGAATAGCGGACATAGAAATATCGTGGTTTCGAGCATCGAGTATCGGGCTGTCTCTCTCTCGGAATCAATATTAGACAACCTCGCGCTGACCATTTATAGCTGATGCCTTCTCCCAGAACTTCTATTGCTATTCGAACTTGTATTGTTATATTCTAAATCCGAGCGGCCCTGCTGCTGTGGCCATCGCTGCGAACATATCGTCACAGGGAACGCTCGCCGAAACACCACCGATGTCCTTGCGACAAGAGCGTCAAAAAGAACGAGTCACGCAATGCACGCCAGTGTCAGTTCACCGGCCCGAAGTGCTATTCGGTTTGGCATCCAGTGAATTGCATTGCGAGGACATACACAGTCAGACACCCAAGACACTGGGCTGTCGTATTTCAACTAGTAGCCTAGCAAGCATGAACGCAAGCACGTACGCTACGCGGATATTCGCCGGTGAGCTCGCTTTCTCCAGGCAGACTCTTGACAACTAGTGATACAAGCTGACAATACGGGGAAAACTCTTAAAAAGCTCAGACGATTCGTTAGAATTAAATGGCGTGCTACTATTGTAATCATGATGGCTTTGTTAGATAATGTATGCCCGGTGTTTTTTGTTGCATGATATTTTCAAGGTCTTTTTGTGCTGGCTTTTTTTTCTTGTGCCGCATAGGGCTACTGCGGCTTCGTTAAGTGCTACACAAAATGGGGAAGGATTAGCAGTGGATTGTAAAGTGACATTAAATTTACCTATTTAACGTCTCGTTTTTTGAACCGAAGGCGTCCAAATTATACCTTTGACTGACACTCTACGCCCGACTGGGGTCACACAAATGGTATTTTCGTAAGACGCTTAGTATCCAAGAATTGAATCTGTGGATCAATGAATTTTAATGGCGAAGACACGACAATTCGATAGGTGCATAGTATACCCATCGGTATAGGTAAGTGTGTGTATTAACAGCGCCGTCATCATGTCAGGCTTGTTGTATTGTTTCCTCATAGATATGGCTTATCGCTGGCCAACAGCGAAACATTCTCTGTTAAGAGTAAGACCCTCTCTCAAACAAATCTAACTTTTATGTCTAGCAATTTAATTCCGATATGATATATTGGTGTGAAAGCAACAAAACACACATTAAGAAGCGTAGCATGTCTCTTACCAGCGATTTTCCACTAATCACTAAATATCCGCCTGGCCGACATCTTGTGACGTCTGCTTAAATTTCCCTGTTTCGCTAGTCATGTGGGCGACGCAATATCGTGCGCTCACGACCAAAAACCATCGCTCACGGGGCGAATATTCGATAATAATCCGTACCACATTCATCTACTCCAGCCGTCTATTTAACAACAGCATATGCTATTTAGCCGTCCCACATATCGCTGCACTGTTAAAGGGGAAAAATACCGAAGGACCACACAGTGCCTTACTGAACTGTGTACGTAAAAGCGTCGAAATTCAAAAAGTGTTTGATTCAACCTAAACAAAGAGCGCTTGTTCTAAAGATGCTTAAATGAAAAACACTTCAATACCTAAAGCAAAAACTACCCCTACAAGTCTTCAACTGAGAACCTTATTTTTCAGAAATTTCCGCCTGACCACAGCATCGTATTCAATAGAACGCGCTGCCTTTAATTCTTGCACACATTTTCATCGTCCTCGTCATTAATCAGCAGCAGCAGCAGCAGCAGCAGCAACGACTCATCATTATCTTTGGGCAAAATGTCAGGCACCGTCAAGGTGGAACAGCTTCTATGTAGATACAACTACACAGTAGCCGTCTGTATTGCCTATATATATATATACATACATATATATACAAGTATACAGGCAGAACTTCAATGTTTTCCCTTACTACTCGAAGTGCGATGGTCGCAGCCCCTGCTTTAGCCGGTGATCGACTTCAATCAACATTTCTCTCGTTCCATTTTTCTTCCAACGACATTTGCAACCGTAACCGTAACGATAACTGTAAGTCTTTGTTCTATAACTGTACCGGCGGCGGTCGCGCGCGAGCAGTAACAACAGCGGCAGCAAACTATTGTTACAGAATTTACAAAACAGCCGACTCCCCTATCGCTTGCTGTCGACCAGTTCACAAACAGCCAGCCAGCCAGCCAGCCAGCCAGCCATCCATCCATCCAGTGAGCCAACTCCTGGCCTTGAGCTGCCGAAGGTTGGAAAGGATTTGCCCTACCAATCCTTCGCCGTCTTCATCCAGCTTCACTCCCACCCACAAAGTAGATGGTTGATGAGACTTTGAGTGGTTATATAAGTCTGTGGCGTAAGTGGAAGAAAAAGGGGGCGGGATGAGTTAGGGGCATGGTCGGTACTTCCGGACACCGCTGATGATAGAGCGGATACACACATACTAAGACATAGCAAGACGCTCGGGCCATACTGATGCAGGTGTCATTTGCAACGATGACGACTTTTTACCTACCGCCGCCATTGTAGCTCGATAGTGTCCAAAGAGAACAAGCAAATGCGCGGCAGAAAACTAAATGTATTCATCGACAACGCCACCGGCGACCTTACGTTTCTCCCAGCTGAATAGAATGGCCCTGCTCCCTGCTAACGCCACTGCTCCAGTCCTCCGATTCGCTCGCCTTTTGCGGTACGAAACATATTCGTGTGTTTTCTTGGTCCTTGCGGCGTCAGCAGAAACACCAACAATTTTGTAGGCAATTCGTCATAGGCGAGAAGCGTTCGCGGTCAAATAAGGAAGAAAAAAAGAAAAAATTTACCAGGGGTGTAGCATTGTGCTGCTGCTGCTGCTGCTGCTGCTACTGCTGTTTTATTGCTGGAGTGCTTGGGCAAGTCAAGAAGTCGTAATGTTACCTCCCTCTATTTGACTTCCTTCGTGTTCTGTCTGTTGCCGCCATCATTTGGTGGCCTGATGACGCCTGCGGACACAGCGCAGGATTGCGTAAAAGTGAGGTCACCTTCGAGCAATAGCAGTTTCGAGGCATGAAGTAACGAATAATATATTGTAGGACAAACTGAAAGTGGTCATAGCTGGTATTGACAGCCGAGTACTTTGATTATGATGCCATAATAACTGCTTGTATCGATTTCAATGGTGTTTTCGTCATTCTTTTGATATTATTCGGTGTTGTTGTCTGCTCGAGGCTTCTGTTACGGCGGCGGTTGTCGGGCGACTTCTCGAATCTGTTTTTCGCCGTCGCCGTCTCCTCTACGCAAACGGAATATCGTCGCGAATTTCCCCGCATTATTGGCATAGCGGCGCGTGTACAACGCTCGCTCTAAGGCCGGACCGCCGTGCTGATCCGTATTAAATAGGTGTACGAATCTGAGGTTCGGTACGTCTTTGTTGGAAGCCGTTCGTCGCTTCTCGATGACCAACAGTGTTTTCAGCTTTTTACTATGCCCAAAGTTCACAAAACTAATACACACCTTATCTGTTGAGTATGTAGATTTGTTTCGTGGACCGAGTAACTAGCGACAATCAAGGTAAATTAGGACTAGAAGCAGTCAGGGAGGCAAAGGACAGATGGACGAAGGCAACGACGCGAGATCAAACTGATAGCGACAAAATCAGCTGATGAACATTTTCCATTTCTCTCTCTCTCTCTATCTCTCTCTCTCTCTCTCTCTCTCTCTCTCTCTCTCTCTCTGTTTCTCCATGTCCAGCGGCGATATTCGTCGTCGGAGTCATCGTTTTTGAATCAATGCGTCCACACACGCACACCGATATCCAACGACTGATTAATAATAGTAATGAGAAATGTCACAGCAAAGAAACGACGAACGCTATCTCAGTAATTAGCTGCTATGAGAACTTAAGATAACTTAAATAAGCGAACGAGCGACCCACTCAGTTTATAGGATTTTGATGAACTCTGCGCTGAATAGTGAAACGGTAGTAGTTATGGCGGCCGCAGCAGTTGCAAATAGTAAATAGCAAAAATTCATTATTGACATCGCATTTCGATATCTACTCCTGCAGCGGAGACAACTGTTGTGGGACTGGCGGGGATTCTTCACTTTTAACGCTTGTGTAGCCGGAGCGGGGTGTGTTGTATATAGATTTGCTATTCTTACAAATATAAAACATTGTATGTGTATGCATCTATCTGTGCCCTCTTCGGTCGTCACCGAAATGAAGTACGTACTCTTCCTTTCGAAGATGAGAAATAACAAGAAGTTAAGAAAGCAGAGTCGTAACCAGCTCTAGCCGCCACTTGTTGCGCTGGCTTAATACAACAGTTTCATATAGGCGAACAGCTACCGCAGCAGCTGAAGTGAAATAACGACATGCTATATAGCTGAAGGCGACAGAGAAATCCAGGAATCTTACAGAAAAATAGGGGACAGAAGAAAGCAAAGTATTGCAACCGCTTATCGGTAATGAGCGCAGCGATGATTTCGACGATTCTGTTAGCGGAAGTTGGCAGTGATCAAAAACATAAGCTACATGAATGACAACGACAAGCCCGTTAAGTCTACCGTGTTCATTAGATCGTATTCGATAAGACGACTTTAGAAAAAAGAAGCCAATTTATCTGCACTGTCCCTGTCGGTCTGTTTGTTTGTCGATATGTGCGCCATCTTTGCGCTTACGGATCGTCTATGTTTTTCTCGGCTGTCACCTAGTCCAAGTTTGCGTTTATCTTTGTTGTGTTAGTGATCTTAAGTAATATCAGCAGTGTATATGCTATTAACACTATTCGTCTGTTCTTAGATAACAACAAAGTGTATCAGTCGACAGACGGGGAAAGAAGAAGCAAAAATAGCGTTCGTTTTGATTCTGTTATCGGAACATCGTATTAAGATTAACACTGCAAGATTTGCTAACGGCCAAGATTAGACAGGTGGATACGCTCCCCTTTGCTTTGCCAACTTGCCCATTTTCTGTAATAGGCCAATGTCAAATGTCTTGCGCATCAGATCTGTTGGATCTGTGCTATCCGCTTGCAACTGTAACTCAGTCTACCGACGCAAAAGGTTTTCGACTGAAAGGAGCACATTCGCTAGCCGACGTTGACTCCGTATAAGACGTTGCCTGTGGGGGGCTCACACGCAAACTTCTGCATTAGTGCGAACATTATGATATGCATAGAGATATGTATCTCTGAATATTGAGGGGTAGGTGGACGGAGCCCTAATTACTAAAGTCTGAGCTAGCTGCTGAGTCGCGGTACCTTGTCACCCGCCATGGCAGTGACGGCCAGAATATGGGCAATAACTTACGACATATGAGCAGTAACTCAATAAGGACAACTGTGGGCCAACAATAGGACAACCCCTACATGATTGAACTATTAAGCCTCTTAAGAAACATGATTAACAACACATTATTTTAGGTTGCGTTCACCACGTTTGTCAAGTACGTATAGGATTACGGCAACTTTATAGTTTATAGATAATTCTAAACCATTTTCTTTTCCGTTTGACTGGGTTTTCACTTTTACTGAACCCAAGAGAAAAGGAAACAGCATTACAAAGTGATATTTGTGTGCTAACAAATTGTACAGGGTGCCTCATTCTCCATCAGCGGAGCCAACGCTAGCGGCTATGGCGACGTTGGTGGCAGCGGGTCGAATTTATGTCAATAATGTCAGAAACAGCTGCTTCAGGGATTAGCAGAAGCCACGACGATCGCATTGTGGTGACATTGTACGTACCATATAGTGATCTGTGGACGTGTCTATTTGTCTGTATGTATGTCTATAATGGCAGAACGCTCTTAACCTGGCAAACCTTTCGCAACACCCACGTTTTCGTCTTCTTTGTTGTTCAGGGAGACGACACCCTGCTGCTGCTACTGTTGCCGCTGCAACTTCTACTACCACTTTTGGCTGACTTTACTCCTGTTGTTACTTCTCGAAGCTGCTATGCGTCGCGATACGCCGTAGTATTTGCTCTGGATCGGGCTTGCTAGACTTGTCCAAGGTGTTCGACGGTGACGATCGCCTGTCTCGGTCCTCTTAGATGGGTCCATCTGCCGGCGCCAGTTATTTGATGAAACAGGTGGCGCTGCGTGTTGTTGACAACTGTTACCACAGTACATACATAGTGCCTCATTTCACTGCGCTACGGTAGTTTACACGTGCAGTATGTAGCACACAGCCAACAAGAGCGCTGTCACCTTAAGTCAATTCGATATCCTAACCGATCAATATGGGGCTTAGGTATCATCATTCCGTACATCCGCACATATCAGTTTATCGTCGAACAAATTACAGCAGATTCATTACGACATTCTTTAATACACATCCATATATATTAACATATGTACGAAAAATATACAGCACACACGCTGTACGCTGAGTCCTATAATGGCAGGCAGGAGATCTCGGGGTTTTACGGCACCTTGCAGATCCCGGCGCTAAGAAGCCACTATTCTACGTATAGTGCGATACCGAAGCAAAGCTTTCCTGCCTCCCAGACGCTTGTAGGTATCAATGAGCTGTCAGCAGCAGTCGCAGCGGATGACGCAAAATCGTAGCACTGACATCTGCTGGCAGCGACTATGCGACAGCCTTTCGCCTGAAACTTGTGCGGCGGCGGCCGCGGCGTCAGGCTCGGTAACGTTCATCATCGAAAAGGGGCAAGGTCGTCACCGAAACTAGATACTTTATGCGATGTCATCCATTTCTAACAATGATGAGCAAACAACTGAGCGCAGAGACGAAAACGCTAGGAAATTCTCTTCTCATCCCCAATCAGCCCCGTGAGACAATCGAACTGAAGCGAGATTTTGGCATTCCCAAAAGCCATGCGATCGTGACGCCGGCCGCAGCAACAACAACAACAACAACAACGACGAACACAACAATGTCCTTTCTCGTGACGCCTTCAACACAAAATCGTAGCCGTTGTTGCTTCATGGAAGA
Organism: Varroa jacobsoni; assembly: GCF_002532875.2. Classification (NCBI taxonomy): domain Eukaryota; kingdom Metazoa; phylum Arthropoda; class Arachnida; order Mesostigmata; family Varroidae; genus Varroa; species Varroa jacobsoni. Next base: position 77,636 of record NW_019214151.1, on the reverse strand, counting down.
AAACAGAGAAGTTGGACATGTCGTTATCCAGTCTTCGTTTGCCTATGGTGCTGCTGGTGCTACTACCAGCTGCAGTACCTCTTTCATCTGTTTATTTATACCATTTGCCCTGCTGTCATTCGGATAGATTCTAGTAACACGAGAGACTACCTTGTCGCACACCCGCTAGCTGTGTACTGTTGTATAGCATTGCGTCGCGTGTAGCCAGTACGTGCACAATACGCTCTTTTTTCTTCAAAATAATTTTACCTGTTCCAAATTAACTGCCCCTGCCCTCTTTTATTTCGTCGTATATTTGAGCTAGCTGAAGGAAAATCTTTTATGTAGGTAATATAAAATGACCTCTGCAAAATACGATCAATTTGGCTTCTTCGCGTTTGGTTAGTATTCTCGGGTGTTACACCGACTACTACAGATACACTACAAATACTGTAAGACATCGCCAAGAAGGCATCGATGAAATGCCTAACCTTTTTCACCAAGAAATTGACTGTAGTTGGACGTACAGCCTCGTGCATGTCTGCTACGCATGTACCCAGTTCCAACGTACCAAAACGTGCATACTTATCCAGCGTTTTACAGTGGATAAGTTTCGGCCATGTAATCTCCTTTTGGAATACAGAAATGACGTACAAAAGAGTGTATTACAATCTGTGTTGAGAATTAAAACCAGCGGGTCTACATGGTACTAATGCTCCTGAGGATACTGAGGAAGCAGGCCATGAGTGAACGAATAATGTAAAAAGGCATCAGCAGTTTTGCGATGCGCAAGGGAGCTTTAAAAACAACTCTTGTTTTGGGCGACGTCTCATAGCGAATACGGACGAAAACTGCTGGCTGGGAAAGATACTGGCGAATCACTCTCAGGGAGCTCGCGGAATAATGAAGCACCTTGCACGAGTCGCCCCAATGCGTTCTAAATAACCCTTTGTAAGCAAGAGGACCTACGGCAGAAACACTTGCATTTTAGACCCTAGCGAAGTCAAAAAGCAAACGCGTCATTTCAGGTGACGACGTATGGGTGTATCCTGGAAACGTATACATAATCGCTTCGAAGGCGAATCCAAATGGAGAAAAGCTGCAAGATCTAGATCAAGAGGCAACTTTTTCTCCATTGTTCTAAAATGCAAACTGCCAACTGCCAAAATAGGATTGAGCTCTGTGGACAATAGGCCAAATAGGTTCTTCGCCACAAACTGTCGATAATTTAATAGCAATTTAGACGTCGCCACCTTCATTATATTTAAAAAAAAAAACCTGGTCCGGACAACGTTTTCTCTCCGCAAAACTCAAAAAATAGCTGACAGTAAAAGCTTTGAGATGATCGAGGAGATTTCGAAAAATAAGAGCGTACTGAGACCTATTCGTAAGACTGAGTTCGGGGCCGTTCTAACGACAGGAAAACATCTTGGCACACGTTTATTAAATCCGGTGAGGACCTTATCAGAGAAAATCACTGAGATTTAGGCATACACGTCCACTCGAGAACCGAAGTGTCGACTTTTCTTTTGACAGCGTATTCTAATGGCACAAGTATTTAACACTGGCTCATTGGGATGCACGTATAATAATACAGTTTGATTTCTAATGCGTCCAATGTTGGCTTTTAGATTTATTTGAAGATGACAGGATTATACCAGAACTTTTCTCTGGATGAAGTGTTTTTCTCGTGGCACTTCGTTTTCTTTCTTTTTCCGCTTCGTCCCCATATCGCAGAACAGGTACCAGCGACCAGACAGCGAACAGATACAAGTGACCGGCGCCGCAAACTCACTCACGTTCCGTTGTGGGCTTGTGGAGGAGGCGGCGATGATTCTAACGTACGCCGTTCAGGATTGAGCAGTAACGATTTCAGAGTGTTTCCAACGACAACAGCGGCGACGGCAAGTCTTGTTGTTCAGCCGCATCAAGTGGTCGTGACTTCGAAAGTGGATTATTTGTTACTCGGCTATGTGTAGCCGATGTTCCGCTGCTTCGCTCGTCCATTACCAACATCACTGGTTGTTAGATAACGCATTATATTATCTATTCGTAATAGCAGCGAGCACCAAAAAGGGCCACAAACACTACAATAAGAGCATCAGCGGTAACACGAACAACAGCGTGTACGGTTTGTTATACGGTATAATAATTCTGCTGCCGCTTAGAGGTTACCAACACCGAACCTTTCATTAGCCGCAGGTTGTATATATATGTGTGTTACTTTATGAATTGTTATAACTACGACTACAGCCGGCTCAACAAACCTCTATAATAATATTTGCTTTCCAATAGACGCAAACGCGATGTCAATGCTTCAACATTATTCGTTTTAATTTGTTATCAAACCCCCACCAAATAATAAAGGCAAACTAGCAAGTGAAATAAACGCCTGAATCAGCGGCGAGCAACAGCACCCTGATCATTCAGAGAGGATCTTTTTTTTTTTTTTTTTTTCTTTTTACTGACCCAACAACTGCGGCGTCAAGCGTTTTCCCGACCTCGGCCTTTTACAATATTCCACCCCTGATTTTTGTTTCTCCTTGCATTTATGTCCTGATTGTAATGCTGTTTCCATGCGCTCACATTAAAGACATATGTGTATCCCATTTGCATATACTCTACTAAAAACCTGCCTGTTACCACAGTGATATGTTGTCGTGCCGTTGGTGTCGTCAAGGGGTTAAAGACGTCATGTACGATATGACAGGCAGTATTAACAGCAGCTACGATCTGTGAAGGGAAATTGTCAACTTGGAGAAATAATCTATGTGACAGATTCCCAGGAACACCATCGACTTCAATGACAACAGCGTTGGCACAATGATCAGCAGCGACACTAAAAAGACGACCGGTAACAAGAACTGCGGGTATCAGGTCTTTAGCGGCGGCAGTTACAACAGACTCAAGGGTAACAGTACTCGTTGGGTATGGTTTAGAGGATGAAAGGATCTTTTATGGCAAAACTTGTGGCTTCGTATGTGTCAACATGCTGTATAGCATGACAGGGGGCTTGCGTGCCCTTATGGCTACAAGACGATAGTTTGTGCCACGTCTTGCTTAGTCCGTCAACGTCTACCTCAATCAATGTTGTCACGCGGTATTTTTTACTAGTACAATTAGGATGGAAGCTTTTTTGCTGTGATCAAATTCATAATGGGTAACGCTGCTATTTTACTAGTAGGAGAAATGTAGTTTTCAGGAACCTCTAGCTGAAAAGTCAGGGATCGCTCGTTTAAGCCCAGCCTGTAGCATATCTCACGATATAGAAAAGGCTAAATAGAAAAGATTAATTTCCCTGCATTAAAATAAGAATTTCTTGAACATTTTGAAAAAAGGAAAGAAATTTAGTTACGTATCCTAAACAAATATCATGAAGCGGTCACCCAGCTATTTAGAGCTCAGAAACGAACCGATGCCCCCTCATTGAGGTCTCGTCGCGGATCTATAAAAACGAACAGACAGCGTTTTACTTATTTTAACAAAACAAGATTTCGACTTATAGGGGCCACTGGCTTTTATTCTGTGTCTTTTCCTACCTACCCCCCGAAGTCCTTTGTCCTATTAAATGTTTTGGCGATCGAGTCATACCCTGCAAAAAAAACACCAGCTGCAGCCCAGGGTGCTTCACATCGCCTTGTTGTTAGAGCGGCGCTATAGAAACACCGATGCCAGTGCAGGAAAGCGAAGATTCCAGTGAAAGCGACTATGACGATCAGAGAAACTAAGCAAGATTGCTACTCTTCCTAACCTTAAACACATTCGAAAGGAATGGCTGTGATTCGAACGACAGCAGTAACAAAAGTGAAATCATTTCACAGAATCCAAAAAGGCCGAAGGGCACCACCCTATCAGCCTACCTGCTTGTTGTCGTAAACATAAAAAAAACTGTCTTCATTCCATGCTTATTCCGTTTTCTTTCGATTATCCGATTTCATTTAGCGGCCTTTTTCGTTGGAAATTGACTATCATTTTTTCTAACAGTGAAGATGATTTCAATTGTCGCTAGCGCACCGTTTAGCTAATACGGTAGTATATGCGCAAAAATACTTTGTGCGTATTTTTAGCAATTTTTTTTTGCTTTATAGTTGTTAAGGTTAATGAATGAGCATTTTTAGGTGATGCAATTGTTTGCTAGTGAGACGAAAAGCCAAGTGCGCAGGGATGGGTTTCTACTTCGACCCCGACACGAACGTATTAGGATGATACTGCCGTATCTAGGGCTAAAATATGCGTGTGTGTGCGGAAAATAACCGGAAACAACATGTTCTTATCGTTAGTTTGTTGGAAGCTATATGTGATACATGATGTGTGAATATCGTTTTTGTCACTCTTGAAATGTATCATTGACTTCATAGCTGAATACTAACTCGTTGAAGACCCGAGATTAATGCAATTAAATTATAAACATATTTAATAAATAGTACACACAACAAATTACCTGTGTACGAAATACCGGTAGCTTGATTCGGTTCTGCCCACAGTCATCGACCGTCCGTTGACCTTTAAAAAATAAAGGCGTCATAATGTGCTTCGTTACATAAAGAGTACGTGATGTCACGCGTGAGGAGTTCACTGTCGACAAATGATCAGCTCTTTGAGAGTACCAATGCTGCCTAGCTGTCACTATGTATTTGACAGGGACGAACTGTTGTGTGCAAGAGATTCGAGATTAAAATAACGGTAATACGACCGTGCGTATCAATGTGGAATACGGCTTCACAACCTCAGGTTTTGTCATTGATATATATCAATAAATTCTGAAATTAACGCAAGATAATGAACTTGCTCTCGTGTGAAGCGCTAAACAAATTACTCCAACTCGAAGTCCCTTACCCTACCTCAATGCTAGGTCATCACCAAAAACAAGTATCATCAGCTGTTCAAACGGGCAAATCCAACGTCACAGAACCTGTATCCGTTAGGCTAGTGAGTCGCTTTTAATTTGAAAAGCAAAAGAAACGCTCAATTCTGATTTATCCGTCATTTCAGAAAAATCACTCCGATAGACCACTTGTTGTCCAGTCTTTGACCATAGCCTTACTCATGGCTGCTAACTCAGATATTAATTTCGTCTAAGTTAGCAAACGTTCATTTGCTGGTGTTTTCGTCCTGCTCTATTCCTCCCGCACAGCCTATCCCTTTCCTCCACAGTATTTCTGGTCACTTTTCCATGACTCAGTTGTATCGTTTACGTGGTCATAGTCGCGCCGGTTGTGAATGCTCGAGCTAGAAGCATCAAGTTTGGTCACTCACTGGCCGAGTAGGGCGAAGTGGGGAGCTGGGGGTAAAAGGCGGGCGGGTGGGTGGTTGCTGACGGGGGAATGTTCTCCGATGAAATAAAATTACGAATAGACAGCAGACGGCAGAGCTGCAGCCGTGGCCGCCGGCAGACAAACGCCACGGCAAAAGCGGCGCGCGTTAGTTTGTTCCACTCTGCCATTCGTCTGTCGATCTGTCGCCTTGCTGTCGACTTCTCGACGATGTTTTTTGCTGGCAGCGGGTAAAAAAGAAGACCGAATCGCCGCCGTAGCTGCCGCTGTCGCCGATGAGGAAAACCAAGGAAGGATCATCGCGTATCGTAGTGGGGAAGTGGAGTCGACAAATGAATTGAGAGAGAGCGAGAGAGCGACGTTGAAAGAACAGGACCGGAGCAGGAGCACCATCAACCAAGACGAACATGACAGTGACCAGCACCTTTGACCTCTTCTGCGGCGGTTACGCACTCGTCTAGATCATCGCGTCGAGCTCCTTCTTACCTTCGTTTCCTCCATCGCTAGTGGCTGAAACAACGATAACAACAACGCTGTTCATCTCGAAGATCCCCCAGTCACTCGGTCTGCAACCAGCAGCAGACAGCATGCATGTCCAATCTAGAAAATCGACGACAACGAAGTGGCTACCAGAGAGGAGTGGAGATGGGACAGCAAAATCAAGTCATCGCTGGTAGTGCGCCTGAACCACCTCTACCATTGCTACTATATCTACTCGTCAATCACTACACTAATACAACTAATAGCACGGCTACGCCAGCAAGTGAAATCGAAGATTTCCCCACGTTGCTGTTATACAACGCGACGTTTCCTCTGCCGCAGCTGTATTTGCTGTGGCTGATTCCTCTTTGCCTATCTACCAGCTAACAGCCATTATAGCAAAGCACTTCACGCTTCTCAAGAGGTGGACGGGACGTCTATGACGAGCGATCGACACACGGCAAAACTCACGCACACAGACAGATACAGACGCAGGATGACCCCTCCACGATGGCCGCTTATTGGATTCAGCCGAAGAGGAAGACCTGCTGGTGCTCCTCGAGAAGGCAGCAACCGCAAAAGCAGAAGTTTGACTGTTGCTGACGCGGCCTCTATCGACCAGCTGTCCGGCAGGAGCGACCGCTACAATATAGGGCTAATGGGCGGACGTGCTTTGGCTCGCTTCATGGCTGTGGCAGAGCTGCTTCTGTTGATGGTGACGTTGCTCCTGATGAAGAACGACGAAGCTGCACTGCATAGAGCACACACACACACACACATACATAAGCTCGCGCAAACACATACCCTTCATGAGCAGCAACGAACGGCAGCAAAAGAAGGATCACACGAGGAAATGATGTGAAGGAGTACCTGGAGAAACGAGGTAAGTTAGAAAGCCAGCGAGGTATGAAGTCCACGAGAGCTTCGGCGTTATGCTGACCAAAAACGGAACGGAAGCAAAAGAGCCTGATCGCACGAATCGGTCCGGAGCGGTCAGCCACCGGTTCAGCTGTCGTCACCCGGAAAGAGAGTCGGGGGTAGAGTGCGGTTTCTCCTCGTCAATGATGGACAGAGTGACACCGAGGGGACTGCCTCACCCCGCAGCCATGACAACAACAACAACAACAACAACAGTGAACATCGACAGGCTAGGGTATCGCAGAGGCGATGTTGATTGTGCACATGATGGCTAGCAGCTCTATCCTTGTTTCATTGGTTATTTCTCTGTACTTGCAGACGGGGTGCTGATGGCGACGGCGGCGTTAGCTAACGGTGGCGACGGATAGAAAAAAATACCTACGGCAAAACGGACTCCATTTTGAGAGGGGAGAGATGGAACCGGAGTGAAGAAAAGCAAGGGATCATCGCCATCCACGACAGTTAAAGCTTTTTCGGCATGTTAAACGCCGAGAGTGGCATCATAATGAGAGAAGATGCAGTATAACCGAGATAAATGAAAATAACGCTCTTTAATCAGCCATGTTGTGGCGCCGGTTGGGGTCTGGCAAGCTAAAATTTGTCGGTCGGCGCTCTCCGCCTTTGCTTCATGCTCGCCAGGTTTGAGGAAACGATTCCAAGTGCGCTGATTGCGCTCACGCGCAGCAAATGAAATGCTGTACCTTTAAGTTCATTTTGAACGACATCAGCAGCTGCCAGAGGAACGAAAGCGGCGAATAAATGAAGTGGAAAATTTAAAAAAAAACAGAGAGAGCCCATCGGAGCGAAACGTAACGTCGGTACGAATGTATTTGCTGAATCTATCTGATCTGTTCCCGCTACCGCATGGTCAAATGTCCATTCTTGGTTCTCGTCTAGAAAGGAAAGAACGAAGTGTCCTTAAAATGGTGTGGGTGAATACAGAGCTTAAACGTATGTAGATCGGCGTATTGGAAATAATCGGCCAACATCTTAGATATAGCCACGCTCATCTTCGTATCATGCAGCAGAATAGGCTAAGTCAGCAATGTCCCTCGGATTCACATCCATGACACGCATCCTATAAATGAGTTTAGCACGTACGCAAGCAAGACGTATCTGCTCGATTATCTAATACTCGACAGTTTCGTATCGAAAAAGACAGCTTTGGCTATAGACTGTTAAGTAAAACTGTTATATAAGCGAACTCCTATTGATGCTCTTACTGTCGTCGTGATTGAAGCGATTTGCCCCCCAGGGACATTGATACAATAAACGATTATACAAGCGATGATGGATTCCATTGGAAATTCATAAAGATCATTGCTGCGATATACCCGATATTGGTTGTCACAGAGCTACCTGCACATCTCGTTGCCGTCGTCTTGCGGCACGGCTGAAACGGTTCATTCACAGTGAGGACGATGTCCATAATCATTGGGTTCTGATCGGTTGTTCTGAAATTATCGCTACTTCTATTATGTAACGACCAAGGGGTTTCTCTCTTTACGATAGCATCGTAGAAACACGTCTATTCTCGTAGATGGATAGGCTGAATTTTTGCAAGCGGCATCGATAACTGTAATCTGCGACTGTCAATCGAAAGACGCACACTGAACCTACCATCCTCCTGCTTCGTGCAGCACAGGAGGCTGTTTGTAGTATAATGTGTTGTTTTTAATATTGTTGCCACATGAACGTATACGTGTTTGTCACCGTTGCTGTATCAGCGTACTGCTGGAACCCAGTCGAAAGTAAACGAGAAAGGAAAATCCAAAATTCATTCGATCAGAGTTGCTCTGTTCAGCTTTTACTGAACGCCCCGTCCAAAAAACAGCTTTGAGCATAACATGCTCAAATCATATATTTCACACATACAAGATATTCAGCATTGAACTAAATATCTATCGTAAAAACTAAGTTTGTTTAGTGTTTTCACGGCTGCTGTTACCATTGGCGTAATAGAACCGCTCTGTTTTCGTTGGTGGTTTGCACCGGTAACGATGCAGGCCCACTTTAGTTGAACGTAATTATTGCTTGTTTGTATATCGTCGATGTTGTTTCTTTGCAATCGCGGTAACATACAGTTGTTAACAGATGGTGCGTTTTTTCTGCTTGTATTTATTGTTAAGTGTGTCAATTCCCAAAACATGTATTGTAATAGGACAAAAAGCCGTGTTTGTACCTATGCTTGTCTAAAAAGTTACCGGCGATTATCGACTAATGTTATCCGATCAGTATCTATAACAACTCTGCTTGTCGTTTCCGGCAGGCGTTGTTACATCTGCTCGCTTCTAATATTCCTGCCGGACTAGATGCATGAAATGTTTTGAAACGTAGCAATGCAGCACAGTAACGAGCAGCCGCTGGAAAAACACTGATTTTGTATTAGTAACCGATCGCTGTAGTGACAGTAACGTACATTGACGTTGGGCCGTAACCAACAACAAGACGCAAAAACGGCATCCCGCATTTACAATTGCTACCCACAGATTTCATAGTATTTCCAGAAAAGCATTATCATCAGCAACTCCGCTGCCGTTGCCGTTACCAGCCCTTTATGCAATCTTAAAATGATCAAGTATCCTACTATCAAGTGAGCGTCAGAACCCGTTAATTTAACTGAAATAATTAGAAACTTAATATTTTATAACATATTGAATATAAGGACTTGCGGTTGCCACAAGTTTGTCTACCTTTACCATAATATCATATATACCTATCTCCCATATACTATGGGTTGCCCTAATACGTACCTAGGTACATGAAATATCTCGGGCTTCAACTGATAGCAGAAAGCGTGAAAATACATACATATATATATATATATATATACATATTGCGAAATCTAATTTTGAAACTAACTGGGAAACCACTATGAGCAAATGCTTTGTAGATATGTGTACATACATATCTTGCTTTTGTTGACCCAGCGACAAAAGTGCGGTTTTTCTGAATAGAGCATAATTATCTGGGCGAGAGAATCACCCGGATCTTTTACGTCACCTCGAACCGCTTGCGGCAGCAATATTAGCCACAACAGAGTTTGAAGACAGCATTTGCTTTGTCTATTGAACCTTTACCACCCTGATGGCACCCGCAGATATGGAACGGGCGAGCGAGATCTGCCATCGCGGAATACGTTTTACCAACGTCACTTTAACCCGCGGTAACAGCGCAGCACCATACACGCCATCGCATACGGGGAAGATCCATAGCATAATCCAACAAACTGATGCCAATAGCCAACCCTCCCATACAGTATAAGAGAAGTGCAAACATGCCTGTCTTTTTCTTCTTTGTCCGTCACTACTGGGAGCCGACCGGTTGACAATCCGTATTTCAGGGCCTGAAAACCATTTCAACCACAAACGCTATACGACACGAACGTATGAAGTAGGACACTTCGATAGTTGTTCCAGTCAGCAGCGTATCTTCCGCGCCGCCTCCGCCGTCTGCGTTAGTGCTATTATATGGCAGCCAATCCACGAAGCCTGCGCTATTGATGGTCGATTGGACTGCGCCGTATGCGCGCCAGGGAACCGTCAGTAGCGCAACCTTTTCTAACGTCTGCCTAACATATACGTGTTACTCTCAACCAGGACCAGGTGGGAGACGTGAAGAACAAGTCTGCAGCATCGCTGCAGGCCGTTTTGTCCTGGAGTAAAATATTACACACGAAATGCCTTTAACGAAAAAGAAATGTTCTAGCCCCGCCGGGAGGGCGGGCGGTCTTAGTTTGTTGAGTAGTTATGTCCTGCAATAGTTGTCGCAATTTAAGGAGTGCCATCGGAGGAATTTATTAGACTGAAAGTCCTCGGAACAAGGATATCATGAATATCAACTTGTGCGAACGAAACTAGAGAAAGGTGTAAAGTGATTTTAACTTTCAAAACGACAAATGGCAATCGATAGTACGCGTGCTTTGTACGGACGACACGGGGGATTTGCAGAAAGATATTGATCGTTTTTCGACACCTGGCCGCCTACGGGGGCGACAGGACGACTAACGAACGAATCGTCAGGCAGCTGCGCCGTAACTGTCGTGTTTTTGTAACCAAATGTGATATTGACAATATATGTTCAGATGCATACGGAAGTTAGGTAGACCCACCATATTGATTTAATATATTAAAGGAAAAACTAATCCACAAAAGCGAAGTTGTGCTTTATGTGACTCCAGCCAGGCTACTCCCCTATGCTCTAGAAGGACCATTTCCATTTCTGCTATCCAATTTATACTAATAGCTAGCTATATACTAAATATCTATCTACAAATCATCTTTAAAACTATCCAAAAGAGGCAAGCACTTATCTAGAAAGTCCGTACGACCCTTTCTGTGGCTGAATTTGTGCCAGTTAATTTTTTTTGGGCAAAAAAAGCGCATCCGCATGTAGCACAGGTCTCTCGCACACAACTAAGTGCAAAGATGAGACTAGCATAGTCGGGTTTCTTTTGCTGCCTTTCATTTCTCGCCTGTATCAGGACACGGAACGCATGTGGCCTCAAACTGTGAAATGGTCCATCACGCATCAGCGCTGGCCACGAAATCTGCTTAATATGGACTGCCGCCACTGCTGAAGCCGCAATTCAAGCCGCTACATCAAACAGAGTGCTTACAGTCAGTCGTTGACAAATTTACATGCACACGATATTGACAAAGCAACTGTGGCAGCAAAGCTGCTGCTGGTGCTAGCTAAGGAAAAGTGAACGCGCATGCAAAAAAGTCTGTGCTAAGAATAAGATATAGAACTGAAACGAATAGGATGGGAATCGCCTGTAAGAAGGCTAACGATACAAAAACACATTATGGCTACTCTGTAAGCGGGAGGTCAGTCAACATGGCTGCAACCAACGGCCTTAGTGACAGCGTCAGTAGCAGCGAACGAGTTTTTGGGCTTTAAATTTTGGAAGACCAAAACTGAAAGGCCAGACGAAGAGGACACATCTGTGTGAGATGCCCTGAAACCCTGAATACCAAGCGATGACTACTAGCTAAACTGCGGTTGCCTGGTAGTTTGGCAACGGCCGCATCAGTTTGGCTTCAGCATCGGCAACGATGTTTTCGATGTCAACGGCGGCAGAATTCAAATGTCATTGCGGGATGTCGTCGTCTTATTCGTTGTCGAATGGCGGCAGCGGCACCATCACGCGTGTGTGTGCGTGTGTGTGTGTGTGTGTGTGTGAGTGTCTGTGTGTGTGTGTCTGTGTGTGTGTGTGTCGATCAGTGATGAGGCGCGATCTTTGCGCGCTCGTCTTGTCCATTTCGCCGGCGATTGGCAACAATGCTTCATAAAGAGCGGCAGACGATATACATGCAATGCAACAGAAAAGGCAGCGGAGGGGGACGACTATGAATGCCATGTGGTCGCCTCGCATCCACTTAGCGACGCGGATCATGAGCGCAGTTCTTGAATCATTCGATCAGTAGTAGGCAGAGTCATTCAATACAATGTAAACCGTAGCTGAGGCGACAATGGCCGTCAGTTCGCACACCGCTAGGTCACCTGATTTGTTCGATTTGTCACCATGTTCGGTCAAAACTTTGCCTTTAGGAACCTTACAATAGTCACCTTTGCAGATCGGGCAATGGTAACAGACAACAGCCACTGGGAAGCCATCGCCATATAAACGGATGGCTCCACTGGACACAAGTAAGTTTCGGGCCGAGTTTGTCGGAAACAGGAAACCCTGTGGTGTGCCTCATCACCTTGCAAAATTGCTCTGAACCAGCAAAAGCTTTCGACTCGAAAGTTCAACCTGTTTCCTACATAAAGCCCCAAACTAATAACAATGAGAAAATCATGCAAACGATGCTGAAAACGACGAACGGGATAGTGCGGTAGTCCTAGCCACACGTTTTATGCTGCTTCTGTCGTAACGGCAATATCTAGCACATACAGAAACAGTAAGTTGATCGTAGAGTGTTTAACCATCTTTCGTTTCGCTATGCTCAGGCAAGATACAACAACAGGTGCCGACGACCATTTGCCTGGCACTATTCGGCTCGGTATAGTGGAGTACCTACTGCGTCTATTGATCATTCTCCTTAGCTACGTATTGTTCAATTTATCGTATCATACACACGAACGCCAGTGCTGACCGTAGGTCTATCAAACCTCGATGGAGTGCGTGGGCGATCGATAATTGTATTTGTCGATCTCACGCGTCCGATCTTTTCTCTGTCGTTAGCGTTGTCGTCATCGTGGTCGAGGTGTTCGCGATGCGCTGCAGCTGTTAGCGGTACTAAACCGTCAGTTGCTCTCGATCTTGCTGCTATTACAGTAATTCTGACCGATCGCTTAATAGTACGTCGTTACCGGCACCACCTCGAAGCCAGCGGCGGTAGGACGAGCCGTCATGACCATTCATTGATGCGGTATCTATGGCACAAAGCAACGCCTTAGCACCATACAGCTTAACCATATTGCGAGCCTCATCCGACCGCACCATAGATCATAGTGCTAGTACTATGGAGATGTTAACAAAGTAACCTTCAGCCTTACACTGAGACGGTGATGCTGACAAGGCTATACACACGCACATTAAGCGAGGAAGGCTATGATTGTGCCGACGACAATGTCTTCGACGATTTGGCCGGCGACGAATGACGAAAATTTACGTGTCGTAGTATTAAAGTTTACGACGACATCGGGGGCTCGTGATGGCGATAGATGAATAATACGGAATAGTGTAGGGTGATGAAAACTAGTCAAAAGTCAGGCGGCGCACCGAAATCGAAAGAGAAAACGTCGACGAAAAAACAGCAGCAGAAGCTGCAGCCGACAAATCCTAATCAAATGACAATACCTCGTTAAACGGTCTTCATTCCAATAAGCACCGATATTCGGTGGTGTCGTTTCTAGAGAACTAGTAATTTCCGATGCATTAACGAATATCGAAATGTATGTAGGGATAGATGAAGACACTCTTTCAATCCAGTCATATTGTATAGTGCTGTGCGTCTTTGAATAGGGAATCTGTTATTTGTTGTCAGTTTCGGCATTATCAATCGTAATCTAAGTATACCATTATATATGAAAACCCAGATACGTTCAGCTTATAAAAGCCAAGCCAAGCTAAGCCAGGATACGCCCTACTCTTACGAACTTCATACCAGCACGCGACGGCCAGTCTCACCACCGTCGCTGATGGCCGCGCTCTGAGCTTGAGATGCTGCTTGAATTACTATGATACTATTATACATGGAAATTTATTTATCTGTCAATGCTATCGTTGTTATTATTCATCCATACGATTCATTGTTTACTTCGTTATTTTCGCTTGTTTGTACAGCCGTTGATCTCAGCTATAGGAGGCCACAAGCACACATGTACGTATATTCAAATGAAATTCATGATTGCTTGTACACATGCATCTTTTAGTCTCGATTTTTAATAGACCGATGCCGTTCGCAGGGGGGAATCTACACAACGGAGAAAGGAAAAACAGAAAAGTGAGTGTGCATATCATAGTTGCTCCGCGCGGGGGGTGGGGGCGGAGGGTGCGAAAGTGACCCCGTCGACAAGCCTCTGTTGAACATTGCCCATCATTTCAACTAAGGTCGTAGCTGAAGGACCACTGCTGGAGTAACAGCCCCATAATCAGCACGATCATTACACCCGGTGGCGAAACGGAGGAAGATGGAGGCCGGTCGACGAAACGAATCAGTTAGTTACTTCTGTAATACTAATCTGTGGCAGAGTTCCCGTCTTGTAGTGATCAGTATCCGTTCGACCTTGTCAGAACGGGCGTCACTATTTAGCCGTAACACTATTCCTGTATCAGGAACGCGCTACCCGCTCTTCTGCTGCCATTTCGACCGATTGTCTTACACTTCTTGTCGCACTGGAAATGTTTGCTTTGGAGAACCCCTAGCAGCAAAAGTCAGCGATGGGGCGGTGCTGGCCGTCGTTTCGAAGAGCAGTATTTTCAACACTGTAGACTACACCAATAGAGCTAAAGCCGTTCGCAGTACCCGTAATAGCCATAGCCACACCAAATATAAAAAAATGATCTTTCCGCAGTGCGTCTGCTCATCGTGGCGCTACTATTACCACAACAACAACATCAGCAATAATGTGATCATGTTCTGCGATTGATAGACTCGTACCCTTTTCGCTGATTGGGCCGAGTTGTTTGATATGCTCGCAAGCATACTTGCTGAGGCGGTTTCGGGCGATGCTCAATTTGCGCGTGTTGTTTGCACGGCGCTTCGTCACAAACAATACACCGTCATAGTAACTCGTATGGGCTTATACGGTAATGATAGGCTTACAATGATGTCTGTCATCTTTATTTTACTACTATGTTTTAAACCTGCTAGACACTGACCAAAGCCATCAACAGACAGACAATCGTATACAGTACGTAGCGGAACACGCAGCTCGTCTTCGTGTCAAGCGAAAGCATGCAACCTACGCTACTATTAATGAAGAAGCAATGAGACAGCTTAGATGAACCTACGACAGGAGTCTAATCCAAAAAATTGAACGCAGAATTTTTATAACAAGCACAGCCAGTCAGCAATAGTGGTCGAGAACGGTAAAATAGAACCTAACGGACGCATGATATCTGGTTAGTTGTCATGATTTCAACTCACTGCTTGACGAAACAAAACACTATGTTGTGTTTAGAAGAAATGCTATACAGCAACAATTAAAAAAATCCAAAGGAGCTTCTTTTGCACAGGTTTGCTTTGTTTTTCTTCAAAAGATACATGTATAAATATACTATGCTAGTCCATTGATATGCTTCAGAGGTTAAGCTGGCAGTAGCTTTCTTGACTGTTTATTTGTCATCATGCCTGTGTCACCAACATGTCATGACTGTTTGGGTATCGTCTGCCATCGAGCGACTTTGCCGGTTCGCAGACTTACGCCGCTGCAATCTCATTTGAAAATGCCAATTGGCCACCTGCGAAAAATGACCCGAAAATAATATCAGTCAGAGTTCCATTATGTTTACGATACATTGTACATCTATTTCTCTAGCTTTCTGAGCCAGCGCTCCTGGTGCTCGTGAGCGATGGTCATCAAATGACGGTAAGGACGCTGACGATGCTGACACCGTAGCACAAAAATCTTTGATTTCTAGTAGGGCGATGATTTTTGGGCCATAAATGGCGTCGCATTGCAGACGTCCTAAGATGTTTCCAGGCAGGACCACTGACAGGGGACGGGGGTAGGGGTCATTTCAGTTATGTATAAGCATGTGATCTATTTGGCTAAGCCGTACTGCCTATTCGCTGTGCTCTTCTTATGCCATTCAAGCGCTCTTTATTGAACGAATTGACACTTGGTGAAAGCGATTTCTGTTACTAAATGGTTCCCATCATCGCGCGCGCCTCCGACTTTGACGTAGCGTTAAAGAAGATTATTAGAAAAAAAATGGAAAAGTCGCGTTGTTGTGGCAGCCCCCCGTGTCTGATGATTATGAAACTCGCTCGTATAGCCAGTGCTTTCAACCAGTTGACTGGACGACCTTTTACGATGAATCAGTCCCTGATCTATAGCGTCACAGTGGAACCTCAGTCCATGCCACACAGATCTGTTCTGATCGTTTGTAAACTTGTCCGATTTGCACAATGATTTAATACAATGTTGTTGTTGTTGTAACCGCCATGAATTGATGCTACTAGTACTAGTGCAGGACTAGGAATGAAAATATCGCTGATTTCAAATGACGCATTTTTCGTCGATCTATAGATAAATACGTACACATATAAATATATCAGTGTCTACATGGATGCTATAGGCGTCATGCTATATCTAAGCAATTGTGTTGTTCATAATATTGCCAGCAGAGAAAAATATCACGGATAGGTTAAGAATGGTTTGATCGTGCTAGCTGCTCAAGCGTGTATGTTTTCGATTTTCATTAAAATTTGTATTTTTCCGAGATAGCCACCCGCAGCAGGTCGTGAGGCTTGTCGGGAGGGAAAAAAAAGCTACAAGAGTATTTCTATTATGCTTCTGATAGATGTTCGATAGAGGCGAAACTAAGAACTTACCTTGCAGCCTTCGCAGGTAAACGCGCCGAAGTGGTATCCCGCTGCCGGTTCCCCGCACACCTTACACAGCTGCGACACCTGAAATGTCAGTACGCCCGATTCTTATCAACGATATGCATACCGATATCTAGTACAAAAGCAACTAATTATACAATAGCCTTTAGTATATTTTACTAAGAACTGGCTGTGCATTTAATATCTATACATAGAATGTACCTGCGCTAATGTATAGATGGATATATGGTATCGTACAATTATAGCGAGTCAAAACGTCGTCTGCAAAAGCTAACAGAGGTACTGTAGTTACCAGCGTGATTTACGCAGGCTGACTGTTGCTCTTGCAGTTGGCACTATATCATGCAACGCACATTGCTTCCTTATACGATTATACACGTATTTTTCATGTACTTTAACTCGTCGTCCGCTCAAATTCTACAAAATACCTCATGTACTTGTTATATTTACAGGGCATTGATTTCGGAACATCTCGATAGTTTGCACGCTTGTTCTCGAACATTATTCGACATTGCCTATTCCAGTGGTAACTAGACGGCCACTGTTCACCGTAGTCATCATCCGTGGTTAGCAAAGCGTGCATCAGGTGGGCTGACGAGACGCTATGCAACGTCGTCATCGTACTAGACTCGCTAAACGATTTCTGGTAGTTTTTCTCATTTTGTGTTCTATATTTACCTATTAAAGAAATCCCCCATTTGCCCTCCTCCAAGTGCCCGCGAGGTCAGTCAGCGTGTTTTTGAATGTTTAGATTAACCAAAGTGGCGACCGACCAAACAAATGTACGCAACGAGTCGTCGTTTCTAAGCCGAAATCCGGAATTACCCGCTCAGATCAGTGAGACCGGCTGTTGACATCGGCCATCGTTTCAGTCGATGGCCGCTTATTGATCCGTCGGCAATGCCTCTTCGGACTCAATATCAATAGCAGTGCGCGGTTAACAATAGTGGCAACCTTCATATCGATATCATCGTTAAGTCGAACGTTCCTTCGTTGGCCGGTGCGTCCATCTGTCTATTGGTTGAACTGAAGTGGCGACTGAACGCTGTCTACAGAAGTTCATAAAGTCCGTGAAGTCACTTGCACTCGAGCTAATCAGAAACCGCCATAGTGGCACCAGCGACGACGACGACAGCGAGCGGCAGCATCAGCTTCGTACTCATCGCCACAGTTGCGTCTCCGTCATCCATAATTATTAGCCGAGAACCCCGTAGCCTGGATATCACCGTCTGTACCCAGTCAGGCAAGTCGGCGTTGGTACTGATCGACACCGGCGTCCAGCAACGGGATCAGAACACGTGCTTTCGTGCTCGTTTCGGCGTCAAGTCGCCTGCGCAGGATGGAATGAGAGGTCCGCTCGAACCACTCTCAGTAAATTTCGCTCTTTGACTTTTCTGCTCGACATTGATTCTGGATCTCTTTTGCACATACGTTCAAACGAGAGTTCATGTCCACGTTAGCGCCTGCAATCATGAGTGTGTCTCTGTGTATCGTAATATGAGCACAAATATCGCGCGCGTCCATGTACGTGCGTATATATATAGTCTTGTTTAATCGTGTATGTGTCGTTGTATACACTTCCGTTTGCTATATAGAACGGACTTAAGCAGACGGGACTACCTCCCATTGAGCCGCGTAATCCTTGGCGACGAAAACGGCAACGCCATCATCACGGTAAACCCCGACAGATGCCGCCGCCGCCGCCGTCTCCGCTATTGATACACTATTTTTTTTTTCTCTTTCCTGGTCACTTTTCATCTATCGCTCGTTATCTGTTCGTAGTTCTTACTCTGCTCCACGCCGCTGTTTTGCTTCGACAGAACCGTACAGTATTCTCTAGCGAGTCTCCGTCGTGGTACGATGGGATAGCGGCATCGACGTCGACCTCGTTGTCGTCGATTAGAACCATCCTATGAACGGATAGACGCAAGCCAGCCACAAGCAATAAGCAAGACACAAATTCACTGTTCCGCGATGTTCATTATACCGCTCTACGATTTGGCGTTCCCCAATCTCCCATTCACGAGCTCCGCATTGCCCATCGCTGATTTGCGATCCCCAGGGGCAGCAATAACGATTGGTTCTCTCTTAGGCTGACGGTCCTCGGTTGGACAACGAGCGAACCGCGTATCAAGTACCTGTCACCTCGTCACACGCCGTCCTTTTGACGCAACCTCGACCGTACAATCGTTTGTATATGCATCCATGCAACGGCTGTCTATATACACATATATTAGAGAGTCGCGAAGTCGTACATCGGCCGTCATAGAACGAAAGGTTGTTTTGAGTGTCGACAAAGTATCTGCACACAAGCTTCGCAAGCATTTGTCTACTTCAGCGCTTGGCACGATGGAGACAGACGTCTTGAACAAGTTCAGTGCAGACAAATAAAGGATAGGGTCGATCGATTGGATGAGACCGCGCTGTAAATCGATGGCCACACAAACACATGAATCCTCCTGCTGAGCCATGGGACGTCGCCGTCAGCATGGTAGCGCTGTCTGTACCGGCCTTGATGAATCAGGGATTTTAAATAAAGAATGAGACTGAATGACAGAGAGAAAGACGAGCAAGCCAATCCGCTGCCGAAAACAGAAAAAAAAAAAGCTAGATTAACACAAGAAGGTGCCTAACCTATCAGCCATGTCATAGGAGTTGACCAGACGCGAGGAAAGTGTGCGTTGGTGAAAAATGAATCGATAATTCCCGTACGCAAATTGTTGGCGCTATTCATCGCAAACCAACAACAACGATGAACGGATGACCCACGTGAGGGCTACTCGTTCATCGTCTATACTCTACATTCGAACATTGCACGCCTCGTAAGGCGCCGCAGCCCGGCTTCGCTTGTTATCGGTGACAGGTCAACGTCAATTTAGCCTCCAATAGTAATGCAAACGGACGAAAGCATCCTATTCTTTTGATAGAGAGAGCGATGACAACTGGCGGCAGATGAAAAACACACACATATATATATACAGAGAGAGAGAGAGAGGGGGGGGGGAGAACGGCGTTTGCGCATAGGATACCGGGCCGTTAATTGTTGGCATTGATACTGGTGCGTGCGCTAATGGCAGTATCGTTAGTGTGGTCGTTACGCTAGACGCTGTTTTCTATTTGTTCTCTATCGACTCACTATCGGATTTAACAATGTCACGAATAGTGGATCCGACTGCTACTAGCTCTGGCCGCATTTGCACGTCGTCTCTCTCTTCTGCGTGCGTGGTGCTCGAGTAGACAAAAACCGTTTTTTGGTGCTGCGACTTCAAGGCATGCTTTGGTAAACAATAACAAAAGAAGCCACGAGAATCAAATAATTATGCAAGCAAACCCGAATTTGGTGGATGCTGAATAGAACCTTTCGACGATGATTATGACCTACTATCGAATGAGGTAAAAGGAAACGAAGGGTTTTAAATAAATATGAAAAGACCGTATTAGAAGATAAAGTGTCAGTTTAATGCGATAATAGCAACCCTTGAAAAGTGCATCAAAATGACCTACCTGAGTATATAATAGAAATTGTATAATATAATAACAGGACACCTAGATGAATAAGGACCAAAGGACCCCCATTGTGATATGAGCCGATGCACGAATCAGCGATCGACCGGTTCATGTCGAATGGCCAGTTCACGTGTTTCGTACTTCGACGGTCGCTTACTAAGTAGTCGATAATGTCCGGACTATTATTTGTATTTAAGCGGATTGAACTTTATGAGCTCGTTCGCAAACACAATTGTGATGTTAGCATTTATAGACAACCAAAAGGGCATAGATATATACTTATACATAACACGGATGGATATAACCCAATAGTAGATTTACTAGTCACTGAATAGTCTTCGCATACATTAAGATTATGGTACGCAGTCCATCTGAAAGGTGTAACAAATCATTTTCTCTTTATTCGTTGGTTCGTTTATCTCGCTCGTGTTGTCCGTGGCTTGCTATCCGTCTTGATCTAGCACAGATTTTAATGTCCTGCCTATTGCAGCTTCTAACAGTTAGCACACAGAGGTTTCCTTAAACTTCCGCCACCCCCCCCCCCCGGCGTTACCTCTCTAAGAACGTTTACAATTTAACAGTATCTGATCAGCATCGTCACGAGCTCGCTCGCTTCATTGTTGACAATCATTCCATAATGCGGCTGTAAAAATTGCGGTAAATAAATGCTATCGAATGACAATAATTATATCTATTGCATAGTTTCCGTTAATGTTTTGCCGCTATCGATTAGTCTTCACAGCACAGCGCGTCACGGTATTGTGATAATTATTGTTACTAGAATTATTATTGTCGTTGCTGATAGAGAAGAGCTGAGCCCTGTATGTATAGCTGTTTTTATACAGTGTTAATAATTGACAGGCAAGCGTTGCTGTTTAACACGACTCAACATAGAAACGTGTCGGGTTAGATTGCTTATCTCGGAGACGTCACCGCTGGCTAACGGACCCGCGATCGGACTTACTGGCCCCCAAGCCATACAGGACCTGTCACTTGCTGGTTTTTCGATTTACCATTGCTGTTCTTCCTCTCTATCGTTTGACGCTGTCATGGCGACCACGGCTGCCTCTGTAGTTGCAGCAAAGGTGGGGTACGGGGGGTCCAGTTTTGTGTGGATATATATTGCAGGTGTCATTGTTGCAACTCCGCTAATCCTATCGACGCGTACCGTGATCCAGTGACCATAACCGTCTCGACGCAATGGCAAAAACGACGGTATCGGTAGAATTAGCGGCATCTTCGTTGCGAGGCGCAATATGGCATCGATCTTCGCCAGGTGGCCCGTTCGCAACCTGAGCGTGTAATGATCGCCAACATTTCATATTGTTGTTATTAAATATGTATATGGCTACTGCAAATAAAGAGGCACTAGCTGCTTTATTCCGGTACCAAATGTTCAGACGTGCAACGGCTACTCACGATTTTGCCTATGGTCACCTAATAGTTTTGGGCGTCGGCGGAAAACAATCAAGATCTGTCTAGTAATATTAATAATGACAATAAGCAGAGAAGCAACAACAACGACAGCAAAATGCCGGCGTTGCACTCACAAGTTCTTGGCAGGTAAAGATCTTAAACGATATCTGTCTGTGACCTTGGAGTTCGATTTGGTCAGTCTCCGGTGGACGAATGATTTAGGGGGTAGGGGAGAAGTGAGCAAGAAAAAGAAACATGCATATGACTGCAGAAGGACGCATGCACACATAATATTCTATACGGATGATGAGCCGGGAGCACAAAACATAGCGATAAAGCCACAACGTTATTTGTTGTTACTTCTTGTGCTTCTGCTTCACCATTTCGGCTGCCTGCAGCAGGAGCAACTTGTCTAGCAGCGCTGGCCTTTCTCCTCGCTTTCTTTAAACAACTTCCTTTTGTTGTCCTCGTGTATACGGGTGCTGCTGTGATCACTGGAGCTCCTCTGCTTGTTGTGATTGCAGCTTTTTGCCTTTGATTACTGAGGCGGACGAGTTTCCGGTAGCGCTCGCGATAACTGCAGCAGCACCGGCGACAATAGATGGAAGAGCGTTTTCAAGAGAGAGAGAGAAAGAAAACGGTGTCACTTAATAGACGTGATATTATAGCCATGACTTAATAGGCAGGTGCCCATAGTCCGTAGGTGTGCTGCAGCTGCTGCTACCGATTTCTGTTGTCGACTGTGTGTAAGTTGCGTGTCATTCTGAACTTATGGTGATCAGCTAAGTTGCCAGTAGTACACGCTATCGTCTCGTGGCATACAGACTCAAAGGTTGATTAAATATATATTACGAGTTCTCTTTATTTACAAACGTTTATATATATATATATATATATATATATATATATATGTGTATGTGTATGTCTGCTGCTGTCACGATAGCAGTTTATCTTACTACTAAACTAAACTGTTAGCTGAAATCGACTGTTTATGCTGTTTTCAGTCTCTAGGCGATTTATGAAGAGTACAAGAAGAATACAAAGGATCCAGAACAGAACAATGAATTAAAAGCGACCGAAATCGATACTTATATTGGTTGGAGCAAGGACCCCTGGTTTAAAGTTGTTTCAATTTTAATCATAACTACAATTTTTAGATGTGGTTATATCTTGAGCAAGATAAACTGGTTAAGGCGGCGACAGTACATTTTTCGGTACAACGGCTTAATTTACGTACGCAAAGCTTCCAAATCTCGTTAGATGAGAAGTCATGTTAAATCTTACAGTACATTTGTTTCTGTCAGAAAAAAAAAAAACTTTAAAAATGACGAGTACTAAAAACGAGTTTTCACCATCGACAATTATAGTTTTTATTATTTTGACACAAGTCGCTGTGCCATAAAAATGATTTTTTTTTTTCAAACCAAGCTTTGTCTAAACGAAAATGACCTCTTCCATGCTGATGTTGATAGGATCAGTGAGGTGGGCAGGTTGAATATTGATTTGCCAGAATCCAGTGGCAACTCAATAAAACGTTCGACATCCGCCAGGCATTAGACTTCTTTTAGGTAGCGCGTCTCTTTGTTAACTTGGCACGTGCTCTACCTCAAACGCAAAATCTGTCCGAACATACAATGTTAAAGAAGTTATAGTTCGTCATAAAGACAAATTTCACTCCGGACCATTGATAAAAGGCGACTAAATGATTTGTCTGGTAATTACAGTTGTCAAAAAACATTGACGATAGCCACGCGTAGCGGTGTCGCTGGTATACGACTGTGTTCTATCCACGATTCTGTACGTCAGTTTATTGTAAAGACATAATCAGTCAACCAAGTGGTTCACTCGATCGGTCTGTATTCTGCATCTTTCTTTTTCAGATGATTTTTTAGCATCTGACCAACCTCGGACTTTCACGGTCCTAGCTTCTAGCACGATCAGCATATGAATTCAAAAGGATTTTATAACGAACGACGTTTGTATGCAGATATGTATATCGTTACCTATTCGTATGACACGAAAAGTGCCAGATAGACCAAGGCAAACGAACTCGACGCTATCGAGGAAAAACACACGAAAGCGGAAAGTGATCGCTGAAAAATAGTCGCGGTTCAATTTCATTTTTATTGCCCCGCTCAGCAAAAGACCGTGATTTATGAAG
This sequence comes from Varroa jacobsoni, assembly GCF_002532875.2. Classification (NCBI taxonomy): domain Eukaryota; kingdom Metazoa; phylum Arthropoda; class Arachnida; order Mesostigmata; family Varroidae; genus Varroa; species Varroa jacobsoni. The sequence goes on along the minus strand of NW_019214151.1, from coordinate 53,877 downwards.
CACGTCACTCACTCACTCACTCAATGGCGAAAGGTGTTTTCTGCAGTTTGTCACAAGACAAACTGGAGAGCTCCTGATGGAACATGACGGCGTCGTCCGCCTTCGACGGAATACAGGGGGCATCTCGAGGGGACGGGCTGACAATTGTCAATATCAGCCTGAGCCCTGAGCAAAACCGTGATCTAAGTAAATTATCTCATGAAAGGGAAAAATAATCTAGCTATGTAAAATGTCATTTTCTTCAAGGGAAGTGCCAAAAACGGAATTGCTATATTTATTCCATTGTATTGAGTTGTACCTTCTATCGGTCACGTCGTTGTCACAATTTTTCCTTTTCTCCTAATTTTTCTTTTTCAAAAAATGATTTCTACACAACATATGGAATACATACTGCTGCTACTATTCCCCAATTGCCTCTTTGCGTTCGTATCCCCGTACAAGCAAGAGCGGATTATTCAAAAGTATAAATGTTTTTCGTCTTGTTGTCGCAACAACAACAACAACAATAGCGGCAAAGGGTGGCAATGCTTATCCAAAAAGCATTTTGAATTCATTTTTCACTTATAGTTTTCTTTTTCCAGCCTTTTCTAGTAAAAGCATAGCTGCTGTCGCCTTCCGTCTGAAGTACCGTTGCCTATTCGACCCTCAACGGTACCCGCTGTCTACAGTGGTGACCCTGGCTGTAACAAGCGGCTCCCTGCCAGTTGACTTTTAATCCTTTACTCGCCCCGTCTTATATTCCTGATTTTTTTTTTGGCTGTTTTTTCTTGAACAGTTTTGTCAGTCGAAACTTCCCTCTCTCTCGTTTTCCCTTTCGCCGTTCGGTTGTGGCTTTACATCTATTTTTGTTTTTCGTCTCTGTCGTTTTTATCGTTAATAAGTCCAAACAGACGACCGTTTTCGGGCGCCTAGGAGCAGAAGAAGTGACTCGACGTGCCGTTACTAAGCAACTAAGTAAACCCTTGTAAAGCAGCTAAATACCCTTGCTCGTAGAAACGTTGTTTATAATAGATGTCGATTTTACTCAACCGGCCATAAGCCGGCGAAATAAAGATGACATCGACAAGCTAAAGCTGACTGAAGCCCAGTTGGAGTATAATAGCTGAAAAATTACAAGAAAAAAAAAAGTCTTTCAAACGCTAAACGAGGAAATCTAGGAAAAGGCGACCGGCGGTAGAGGAGACGTTAAACAGGCTGGGAAACTACTGCCCAAGATGGTATAAGACGACAATGATAATGCTCTTTACCAATATTATTTCGGGGAAATTGGTTGGTATTTATAGATTTTTTATCATTCTGTTGGTCTGTCTGTCTGCAAGTTATTTAACTAAAAGATCAAGTGTCGCCCGCCTGTGCTTACCGCTTACAAAAGACGACGGCCATAGGTTGCCGCATGACACTTAGATGACGGGCTGGCTATCTGCTATCACTTTTAACTTTGTCATGGTTAGCACATTTTGTACCTCACGGAATCGACGACGGTAGCAAAACTGGCATTAGCATCTACAGCGAACAGTTGAAGATTTACATCCACTCATATACACACACACATCGACGCAGTCATGGCTGCAAAAGATGTTACGGGCATGTACATTGGCGGCGGTCTTCACCATCAGCGGCTGGACCAGAGAGTGCTGCATGATAGCGCATCAGCGAAACCAACCCAGAGGAACTCGGCTTGAACTGTAAAGGGAAAACGGCTTGAACGCTAAAAAAATGTGCCCTTAAAAATCGAATACAGCAGCATCCACCTGCAAGCTCTATTGGCTGCCGATAACAATTCAGCAATTTGGCCAGCGGCTGTCATAAACGATTGTTTATAAACTGTGCATTTAATAAACTAACGAGCTATCACAAGTGAAACGCTGTAACATCTCTTGATCGAGGTTGTATTAGAGCTGAAGTTCAGCTGTAGAGTTGTCGGACGACCATACATTATGACTGTTATCGTTCTTATTTCTTAGTTTACCCTCGTAGCCATGTTGGTTGTCCAGGCCAGTATGATTTAAGTTAAATGCCACGTTCCTTGCGGTAGATAGGGTTAATTAACACCGAACGTAGTGGTCGACAATCAACCGTTGGCTTTGATTATGTCTTCATATTTATTCTAACAGACGATCATGTTATCTTCTCGAATATGGCTATCAACGCCAAAATCAACACCATTACCATTATGTGCATATACATCATATGTGGAATGCCAGTGTCGATCGTTAGTTTGCTTCAAATTAAGCCTATCCAATCTTTAGCAAACGAGATATGCTCCTGATTACTGAATTGCAATGATAAACTAGGAGCGTTTCTTGCCTTCATGTGATGCCCGCTTTTATCTTGTGCCTAAATCTATTGTTAGGTTAGGTTAGGAGGTTAGGAGGGTGTCATGGTCTGCGCGGTTGATACGCATCTTTCTGAACGCGTCACTACGGTAACTGTGATTAAGAAGCACGCTAGTCAAATCCTTGGCTTTAGCAAAAACGATCACCAAATTAAAGATCAGGAGAACAGAGTATTAAAAAATAAACGAAGAATTATTATTCAGGTTACTAGCTGCGTGGCTGTATGGTCGCCATGCTGTTTCATAGGTTTGTCGTCGAAACAAATCATAGATCTGTTTCGCAAAGCCCATTTCGGCTAGACTCCTAGTGGGGCATGCCCTGACGCCGTACCTGAATAGAGGTGGGCAAAACAGCTGCTAGTAGTAAAAAATATAAACAAGAAAACGGGCGAAATCAATCGACACAAAAACCATAGAACAAATTATTCAGCAATAATCGAACAGTATAGAGACTACGAGTATTGCGATGTGAGCAGTTACAACAGATGGAAAAGAAGTCCTCCGTATCAGCAAAAACAGCAACGACAACAACAGCTAAAAAATCAATCGTATCCACGAGGTAAACAAATTTAGTGTAATTCTTATTGCTTTTGGGCCTTATCCAGTAAAGCCAGACCCCGGCCCCAACAGTTATTCTCACCGTTTCCTCTGCCTTAGCGCCATCCGTTAATTGTGACCTTTCGCCTTTTCCTGTCATATTTAACAATTTGTTACGACGTAGTTAAACATTTAACAGCAGTGGAAGCTACGGCAGTAATAACCAAATACCCGGTCCAGCGTAACGCAGTGCAGACAACGGTTGGTCACCAGTTCTCTTCGTTGAGCAGTCATGTTTTTCCTTTTCTTTCTTTCTATCTTTGTCATTCGATTCCCCCGAATCGCTGTTCTTCTTCGACTCGACCGAACTCGCGCACGAAGTATCGTCACCGCTGCCAAGCGGTGCTATTTGTATGACACCGATGCTCACTCATGATGTTTGACTCCGTTTGGCCTAATAGCAAGTCCGACTTTGAGACAGTTACTCTCGGCGACGGCAAATCCTTACAGCTCCTCCTACCATCGCTGCTGGTGCGCATGCTACATTCCCTACCGCCTGCACAGCGTGTACCGCTAATAGTTATAGTGTACCTTGTACCTTTGATTTCTGACTTTATGTTGACGTCCTTTCTGTTGTTAGTCGTCGAGGTTCGTTTACTTCGTCGCCCCTACCGACGGCGGCATATAAATATTCTTACATACATATATTATACGCTACGGGTTACGCATATACATGCACACTTGTCCCTGTCTGTTTGTTGTGTATACTGCACAAAATAGGCACATTCGGGCTACCGACTTACCGCTTGAGCAAGCAACAACTCGTCTTCCTCGTCATAATCAGTTGAACTCTCGGCATCGATAGGATTTTGAACACCTCATGCACGTACGTTTTGTTTTGTATGCGCACGCCTCTGGTTGGTTGCCTATCTATTTTACGACAGGTGCCGAGAAATAGCCCTCATTGATAAAGTTGTTGTTGTTGCTGCTGTTGTTGTTGCTATTGTTGTCGCGGCTCTGTGTTTGTCGTCGCCATCGGGTCTTCGGCGCTTTCGCCTACCACGGCGGTTATGACAGTTTTGCTAGTAGCCATGCGCGATGACTCGAGTCATGACGCACGCGTATTTCGCCCAACCTCAACCCAAGCAGCAGTTATTCTTCGGCCACTTTTCGTTTCGCGTTTCGCGCACACTTCGGTCCATTTGGAAAAAGTAAACATTTATAGCCCCCTTGAACGCAACGGTGACGACGAGGCAGCGATAAAGACATTGTCTCAGCAGCCAAAGCATAGTTTTATTATCTCATCCCACCACCGTTTAACCTCCCACCAGCGACTGCCGCCGCTCCCTCTGCTTCCCCCATGTAAATGCCCATGTCCCTTTTCAATGCCTTCTCCAAACCAGCAGTCATAATAGCATCAGTATAGAGGCCGTACAGCGTAAGATGCGTTCGCGATTCTTTTGTACCAGTCGATTGCCGTCATCGGTAATATGAATCACATTATCGGAGCGGCGAGGAAGCGGCTCCGTAAAGGGCAATAATAAATATGTAAAATATCTGTACTTCCGTCCCTGTGCATAAAGGGAAACTATCACTATGGGAAGGGGTTACAACAGCAGTGAAAATATTGTGCATATTAATAAAAAGGCTCAAAGGGGTCATCCGCAACACCATGGACCTGTATCACCTGTGACATAGTCTATGTCATATCATACGGACTTACGATTCAGCCACGCAATAAACTGTGTCAGGTGGCCGGGCCGACTTACGCGTCTAGTGGCACAAAAGGTGACTACGGATTAAATGCGGCAAAATTTAGATAGAAGAGTGCGAAATCTAAAAAAACTGAAGTGTCCGCATCACTATATGTCGAAGTTCTTTTTGTGCAGTAACTATATACTCACTGTATTATGTAACTTTTCAGTGATGGACTACACGATCATGAGGTAGTAAATAACACAGTTGTTGAACTTGTCATACCAGTCGAACGCTTCTTGTTCCCTACTGCGTATAGTAATGAACATAGCAGCTGCGTTTCGTATTGGACTCTTCAAGTTCTTAGTCCGGATCGTTTCCTCGAAAAGTACCGCATTGTCAACGTGAAGTTAGTTAGCCAGCTCTCATTGCGCGAAAACCATGCATCGTGCGCAAAAGGGGTTAAGTCATATTTTGTTGGTTTAAATCGTTTTGAAAAAGATCTAAGCAGGTATTATAATAACAGGCTTCTTGATTCACATAGATATTGATATCGCCAGTGGAACTCGAAGTCAGGTGAATATTTCAATATGTTTGGCTTACGTTGTCTCTTAGTAATAATGTCCAGTCAATTACGGTATATTTGTGCGCCTTAATTATTTTGGAGTAAGGTCGAAGAGCCGAACCGATTGCTCCGTTTACCTTACGTGCGTGTTTTTATGATCGAAACGAGACAAAGATGCACTGTTGCAACACTAATTGCCGTTAAGGAGGTACATCATCCAGTTTTACCATAGAGGCCATCTATATTCTATAGAATTTAGATATATTCGTTCGATACTTGAAGCAATATTTGCAGGTCCCACCTTTTGTTTATGCAATCTGTTCATAACAAGCATACGTTGACCCATCTTTCCATTCCTTCCTTTCACATCACTGGTTTCATAAAACAAAAAGAGAATGCCAAAATGCGTCCAACACTTAATGTGATGCTTTCAATCAAGTAGATCTAAGTCTCAGCTGAAAGAGAACGTAATGACCATATCGCACCATTGCCGCAATGCGGCTCCTTTCCTGGGTTCGCTATTTTTCCAATTCGGTAGCAATCGATCGATCAGCCGATTGCATTGTACGACAACAGCGCTGTTATCGGAGTAGTTCACTTGACTTGATCAGAGCTTACCTTTACGACCCCTGCCTTTCATTCTGACAGGGGTCGGGACAGATCGGTCGCTGGGGCGGCCACTGAAGACAATGCAATCGAGACCACGGCGATTTTTACTGACAACAGCTTGAGCGCAGACGGGGACGTCGATTCTCCACCATCAGTCGTGGGTTATATACTTCTATTGTCGTTGTTGCTAGTGCAGTTGTACCTGCTTTGAAGGTCCCCCCTGGTTGATCGTCTTCAATCGCGTTCAAGTGGCTTCCGACTACCATCGGAACGTACCTTGGCGGCGGCGGGGACGACGATGACGACAACGAACAGGCCACCGAAGACCGCCATCGCAGCTAAAGCACAGCAGAAAAAGGTGAATCTATTCCCGACATCATGATCCCCAAATATCGGAAGGCGCAGAGAGCACACGCAAAATGAGGGAAAGAAAAGCAAATATTGATCGGGGAAATGTCTGAAGACGACGCCTTGACAAGATCAAATCGCTGCCTGATTTGGGCTTCAATTTGACTGAAACTGCATACGTCTAGCAAAGCAGGGTATTGTCGATATTACATAGACAACGTCCAATTCTCAATTCAACTGCTGCTTGTTTCTGTCAGCGATTTTTCAGACGGCATTTTCGATAGCCTTAATAGTAATAAAATCATGTTCCAAAATAGGAAAAAAAAAAGTATGATTTGATATAACGCATGGCTGCCACTCTCGGGACGATTTCGGCGACGACTAAAAGGGGCAAGAGGTCGAGCCACTTGACGGAAGGATACACATATATATAGAATTGGCAGAAGAAGATAGATGAGTGACAATCCTCGAATAACATGCTCTACCTATCCCCATCCTTAATTTCTTCACCCTCTTGTTCTTAAATATTGTTTTATCATTGGCTGCTTCCATTGTCGACCAGCGTAACTATGACCGCCGCTTAGATTCATTTCAATTTTCAACTATTACTTTTTCCCCATGAGCCTACTCTTGTGATTGGTATGACGACGTGATATTGTTGTACGGACGGCAAGTTGCGAGCAGCGAAACTTTGTATTCCATCCGATAAATCCACGTGCATGAACTGGCTTAAAGCTGGTATTGTTTCAGGGAACGTTTTTCTAGCCAACGAAAATCATACGGCTTTCTCGTTGCAGTTTTACGTCACAGCTGCGTAACTGATATGGGTAATTTTATTTTTCCTTCACTAACAATTACTTTATCTACTAAACCCACCTACGTGCTGTGGCCTATTACCTGCGCGTCAAACGAGAGCATTTGTCTGGGGCAATCTTCGCTCACGATACGCTAAATGATCAACGGTGCAGTCTGCCAGCTGCAGACCTGAATTCTATCATTGGATACCTCTTTTATTTTAGATTATGTCATCATCCGAACTTTCGCACGACTCATCGTGCCCACGTTATTATCACTGCTGGCAAAGCCTCTGCCTAGCTTTTGATTTTCGTTCGCCATTTTGTCATCATCGATTATCATTACTAGACGACGAAACGAATCAAAATTGTCTTATTTGCCCCTTTCTATTTTTCATTTAGCCTTTGTTCCCCTTGATTCTATTGTAATATTGGTCCAATCTAAGATATTTCATGGCGACATTTTATCTTCTCTATTCGTTTCCTAGTCGATGCCACTTCTGCCCCCCAAAAAAAGCAAAGCAAAATTGGCCAGTGCCATTCCTCCGCTGTCGATCCCCATTCAGCCTCGCGCCCACTTTCATTTTCGTGGTGCCGACAAGTTTGTTTTGGTGAGGTCGGTGTTGCTACTGCTGCTGCTGCTGCTGCAATCGCTATCTCCAGCAGCCACGCAAAACTGATCTTGCCTAGTTGTCTCGACTCGCTCGCTTTTGGTCTTTTTGCTTCTAACACGACGGAAAGCCCAATCCGGAAAATTGTGTGACACGCGACACAGATAAATTCGTCCAGTTTTTTTTTTCGCCGCTTGCCAATTGATCGTCATTGTTATGACCAATCGATACGACTACCCCTCGCCACCGCCGCCGTCAGCGATGCTGTGGCTTATCGTTGAGAGTTCGATGTTGCCGTTGTTGCTATTGTTCAACCGGAATCCGAATGATTCTTTGGACCTTTTGTTGTTATTATAGTTGCTGCTGCTGCTGCTGCTGCTGCTGCTGTTGCTGTTGTTGTTACCGTGCCCGTTATGAACAGTTGACTCTCGAGCTTATTTTCAATGTTGGCCATCTTGGGGCGCACTGCGTTGTTGCTGGTCTCGCCGTAATTGCTGCTTTACATGTATTGTCAATCCATTGTGGTCAACAACACGGCGGCTATCTAGGAGTTCGATTGACGGTGACAATTCAGCCCGCTGCTGGCGTCGACTACAGAACGTACATACACGCGCTTCAGTAACCCGGTCGTCTGCTTCTTCTGCGTCAACTTTGACGATTTCGTTGTCGGCGTCGTTATCTCCTGCATCATTTTCTGCTCTTGCGTTCGCCTTTACTTCGACGACTTTCCCTCAATGAACAACAAGTCGCAGCGTACGCACTATGTCGCTCTCCATTATTATTATTATTATTATAACCGAAACGTGTATTAGCGAAAGAGCTGTAGAAAGCACTACAACAAGTGGGATAGTATGTACAGTCGACTGTTTGGACCGCTTGACTTTATGGGATGACGTGCAGCGCTTCCCAGAAGTCGCATTTGCTCAAGATTTGAAGAGAAATTTAGATGTTTTTAAGCTCCTGCAGCCATGATCACCAGTATGATTCTCATTGTTGTCGCCGATTTTGGAAAGCATTCAACGATCTAAAATTCACTTTTGGAGTACTTAGTACTAGTAACGTTAGTGGAAGACGTGCATAAAAAACAAACGGCATATATTAAGATGGACCACTCGATATTCTTGGCTGCTTTCACCCGCCGTCTGCCGTTCGCTGTTCATGTAAAATAGTCGACGGGACCCGTCGATCTGCATCGATCTGGCTAAGGACTAATAAACAAATTCGAATGGAAACGCATTGCTTGAAATTTCGTTGTCCGTATTATTGAATCACGTAGGCGTACCCATAGCATGCCTGCATGAGTCTCTATATTAGAACTAAACCAATGTCAGTGTTTAGAAAGGATGTCACGCGACGGCCACGGCCGCGGCAAGTTGGATAAAACTAACAGGACTACAGAGACGGCCATTGAGAAATTTTCTCATTTGATCTTTGCCACTTACTCCACAGAGAGAAAAGCTAGCTCAAGTAGACTATAATACATAAAATTACAGTTGTCGTTCGTCAAAGTGTGCAACATTACCACGGAAACAATATGGAGTGAGCACTTTTCAAAATCACACACAGTAAACACTCGAATAGAAAAAGGCTTTACAATAAAATTCAAAAAAATTACAATAAAACAGTTCGAATTTCCGCTGTACGCATTTACGTCTATTGCATTAGGCTGTACATCGCTCATCGAGTGATAAGTTGGCATCAATACCCATCGAAGGACTTCAATCGCATTCAGTATACAGCTAATTAGGCTGAAGTGAACAGCAACGATCCAAATCTTACCAACGACGGCACATCACAGTGTATGCACACAATAACGAAAGCCGAAAATGACATTTAAGAGAGAAACGCCGGAGCGATTCCCCGATGGTGGCCATGTCGGTCGCATCTTGCTACCGTCCGTATCATCGCTTCACCAGCACAGCCGTCTATGGCGGCAAAATAGTGGCGCGTAATTTTAAAAATCTTCGTGGAACGTACGAGTGTCTCCCATCTCATGCTACCTGTATTCGTCGCATCATCCACAAGAAAGAAGCTCCCACCAAGCGTAAGGCTGTTGCTCACGTTGCCAATGACATTCTTGTTTTTCTCTTGACGGTCGGGTGTTGTTCGGGCACATCGGGACAAACAGCGGCCTAAGCCGACTGTGGCGTAGGCGGATCCCAACCAACGGTGGCAGCTAGTTCTTGTCAACGCGATGCTACGGAAGAGTGCCAAGGACACACCGCGACGTCAACCGAGCGGTTCTCCAGCCACAGATCGATTCATCCTATTCATTCACACACAGGCAGACGTTCGTCGTTCGAATAGTGCAAAATAGGCGTCGTTACTGGAGAGAGAAAAGTAGACAATTTTGTTGAAAAAAAAAACATTTTCGTAGCGGGTGGAAGCGGCCATGTAAATGGGTGTAACAGTACTTTGACGGAGACGGTTGAGACGATTTAGAGAAAATTAAAGACTTACTGTAATCATGATGTCCTATACGCTTTTCTTGTTTGATGGAACTACCACTGGAATATGTCAAGTCACGCAGTTCTGATTCATGCGGAGGATAGAGGATAGAATTTTCGAATATTTTCGAAAAATCCTAATCAGTGTGGTAAAAGTATTCCATCAAAGACGAGTCTATCTTAGGATTGATTCAAATACTCAGCTGGCCACTCTTAAAGCACGCCGTTCTTAGCAAACAGAGAAGATCACTTTCAGTCTACTAAGAAACGACTCGTAACCGTGGTTACAGATGCAGAATAGAATTGCAAGCTTGATCTCAACGAAAAGCAATTTGGCCACCCAGAACTCTCGGAGTGATGACGTTTATTTTTAATCTATGGATTTACTTATCCGCGTAAATAAATCGCCGCACAACTTCGCGCAATTGGTGTATCGTCTGATTTTCAATAACTTCGATTCTTTCAGCGTACGAACGTCGCCGGCGCTACCTAACAAGAGACAGTAACAATAGGCGGGCAATTACTTGACGAGCGACTGTGATAATATACCGCCGCGGAAATTGGCAGTTATGGTATACAATCGTTTTATGAATTAGGTGGGACCAAGAGTAAAGGGGCGACTTTTTTTTACAACCGTATCACGAAGGTGGTCGCCACCAGAGACGTAAATATCCAACAGCTATCGTTGGATAAACTCATTTGAGACTATCGAGGACCTAGCAAGCACGATGTCGTGAAGTACAGCAAAAGCCAGTAAAGAATGATATTCAAATGAAATCATGGCCGGCTGGTTGAAATGATGATTTTTTTCTGGAAAATGGCTTCCCTATCTAGAAAGAAGCTGGCACACTTGTGCAGTCGTCTGTTTGGCTGGTCCCTTTCATTGCGAGAGAACGCGCAAACATACGAGTGGCCGCTGTCAAATAATCTATTTGTGACTGGTAATAAAGTTTGCACCTACACCAATCATTCACGGGGCAAAGTTAGCCGCTTTCTAATTTGTGCACATTTATCGTGAACTAGACGGCCAGCGTAAGCTGGACAGTTTAGAATAAGCATATTTATACTGAGCACAGTTTGTCGCCAAGTAAACATAACGCGTGCAAAAATATGAACATTTACCATTTTAATGGCTCGTTTGCGGTTACAGCTGCCACCAATCCGCTTTCATGTCCATTGTGTCGGAGCATATCCGATATGCTCTTGTATTTCTGTCTGACTGTTGTTTGTGTTATTGACGAAGGAGGCAAAACATCGGCTTAACGTGCACTGAACTTTTTGTCATGTCTTCGTAATAGCAAAATGGCCGAACATGTCCGCTACTATTGTCCATCCACATTTTGTATGCCAGCCTTTGATCTGTATGGCCGCTTCTGATAGTTAATTTTTCTTTCTCTAATCCTCTATGTCGTCGGCGAACTGTCGATGACAGCATCGTCAACTATACAACATAGTACAATGACTATCGGAAATACTGAACGGGAAAAACTGCGTCTAGTAAAAATCCCTTCTAAAAGTTTTAGCACATAGCGGAAATTCGAGCTAAGTCAGTCAGAACGAGACGGTGGCGTGGTAGTCTTGAGAGGCAGGAAAAAGTCCATGGCGGCATACGAAATAGATGAGTGGAAGCGCCAACGGTAGTTAATTAATCAGTAGGAAAAATAAAAGCGGCTAGATAGCTACGATTAAAAGGAGTATGACGTCTTTGGCGTTCTACGCGTGACAAAGATTAACTACCGTAATAATAATAATAATAATAATAATAATAAGAAGAAGAAGAAGAAGAAGAACAGGAAAATTGGCAACGACACCAGTCGCCAATAGACTACGACAACTCAAGGAAGTGCTTAGATGCACACAAGATTTATTTCATTGCTTTTTCTCTATTTATCTACGAGTAACAGTGATGTTAGAAGCATTGACGCGGGTCGTTCGATTGGTCACCAACCGACTAACGATGGTAATCTGTTGTCGACTACCAAGCAGCGTCAGGCCAGTCGTCGTACTACTACACGTAAAGACATGAATGCCAATCGAACGAACGCTGGAGACACCGCGGGTGGCCTGGCTTGGCCTGGCCTGTGACCGTTCTCCTTTTTCCACTCTATCGCGAAGTGGAGGTCCACCCTAACCGCAGTGGTCGGCAATGGGCCACTGGCGACGTTAACAACCTTTCCTTATAAAGGTATCACAATGTGCGGTACGCTGCAGGATCGACGCACGAGAAATCTGTCAGCTGCTAAGGTCACCTTCTATAATAAAAGGCACAGTTATGGACTGTCGTACCAACAGATATTCGGATCTCTTTTACACAGACATGCAGCAGGGATGAACATAGGCTCTCAGCCATGGATGGATACACTCACACTAATCCACCATAAGCGTACCGGGTACCCTAGCGATACAGCGTGGCCATTCAGATGTACGATTTCGGCATCATTTCATTCGTTGATCCCGATCTAAGTCAGTTTTGACTTTTCCTTTGATCGCGATTTTCGTTTTTCGGTTACCTATTCGTTCACGGTCTTGCTCGCTCCTAACTTAAATCGTCGTCGTCGTCATCATCATCATCGTGTTCGGCGTCGCTAAAGTTGATCTTCGCCCGCCGATGGAACAGGTCACGATCGCTCATTTGCTACAGCCAGCTTCAAGTACGTTCTGTAGCGTACGACAGGACATCCTGCGGAGCAAGTAGGTACGAGAGAGGTGCATGGTGTGGCAGTCTGATCCACTGCGGCGGCCTTTGCAGAGGTGACCGCCTACAAAAAGCCACCTAGCCCCCTTTCGTATCTCGACTATGAACATACAGGGCTATGCTTTGCTGGTTGGTAGGGCTAGCGAGTTCGACTCGTTCTTCGTTATTTTCGCAGCAAAAATAACAATAGCCGACGAACACGGCTGCACGAACGGCGGTGCTAATCGCCGAGCGTGAAATTGGTCCACTGCTAGGCAATTACAGGCATCGTAGGCAACGCTAACTGACGTCGGTCGATATAACTAATTAGTCGATTTACCTAGCGCGCTGCTCATGGCACAGATTCGCTAAGAGAAGCGTAAAAAACGGATTGATATGCGAACAATAGGGAAAGAATTGATGTTTTGGCGTATTTCAATGGACAAACAGGGGACAGGTAACGAAGAGCGTGCATGAAAATGTGTGAAATGCCCCTGCACAGGGTTTGAGAAGACGTACAGAGGAGATAGATAGGTAGATGGCAGCTCGCTTCTGAGCAACGTCATCGAGACAGAAGCGCGAAAAGAACGAATGCCGCGTTCGTTGAGAGTAGCTAGCATGGCTCGATCTGCCTGTTCGACAATTCAAGTCCAACTGCATTCGGCAGTTTCCATTGAAATGCTGGTTACAACAACAGGAAGTAGTATGAATGGCGCAACCACGAACCCATATGACGATCTCAATAAAATTGGCATTCCACTTATAAACCACGTTATCGTTGCAGCAACAACGGGAGCTACAGTGAAGGGTGCCAAGGGGAACCGTTCATAGGCCGTTCACTTCCGACAATCCCGTACAGCAGCCTTTCAGATCATCCCATGTCCGCGTAGTTTTCCGAGCTGTTGCTAGATGGCGTGATTAGTTGGCGCTGCCGTAATTTATCAACGACAAATTACGATTGTGACGACCATTGTCTTTTAGCGTACAGGACTGAAGCACTACGCGCGAATGCGAATACGTGCGCGCTTTGAAACGATATATTTTACAATTTCAGTCAGTCCATTTGCATGCACGCACAGACGTGCATTTACGTTCACGGACAGCATCGCCGTATTCTTCTTCTGACAATAATAGTAAGGGCGGTCGAAGTAATACACCGTATACGACGTAGCACAGAAACGATTCCTGCTAGAGAAATGAATGCATACGTATACGTGTATATCGGCACTCATTCAATTGACATTTGTACCGATCAACGCTGCCTATAGGCGTTACATATAGAATGTATTTGCGCCATATATGCATTAATGTTTTTTTTTTTTCTCTTTAAATTTCACGTAGTAAAAGTATACATGTATTTACATACACGTATGCATGTACGCATCAGCGGCGAAACGGCACGCTTGGATCTATTTACGATTCGCGTCGTTTGTCGCGTTACGCTAAATCGTTGCGTTATGCGATCGTCGCTACATTCGAAGTTACCGTGCTGAGTTCTCGCTGGCTCATCCATTGGCATCTGCATTATGTTATGCGTAATAGCGTCGAGGAAGATGGCGGCCGGCTAGCCGCTCGGCCAATTAAAAAGGACAGCCGCTTTGAGCTGTGAGCGAAACTACGTCCATTTTTTACCGTGTGCGCTCGCGACACGTGCATGCTTTCGTCTATGTCTGCTGAAGTTTCGCGGGCCGGCGATAGACGGAGCGGTGACAGTTACGGCGGCTGCGGTGACCACTTCTTTCACTTTCGACTTGTTATTAGTTCAGACTGTAGGCGCGAGCAAATCTGGGGCGAAAAGCTAGTAATGGTGGCAATAACGAGAACGCTAGCCTTCGCAACACCACTCATTGAGTAATGTGATTTATTATTGTTCTATAAATGCACTGCTTGCCCTCTCAAGTAGCCTTTCAAGTAGTTATGCCTCCCCGATTATTCCCAATAGTTTGCGTCGCTCCACTGGTCAATAGCGACGTCGCCACGCGTAAATCCACCGCGGCAGTAGCTGTTGCCGTAGCGTGAATAAGAAGTACCAACAAATGGTCGGAATAATAAAAACGTTGTCATCGTCCATAGCGGCGGCAGAAGTTAAACTAACAAGATTAGAACTTACGCCAGCTGCTATCGGATGTCATACGTAGGAGAAGCCAATTCCCTTTCCAGGGTTGGTGGCCAACGTGGAAACGTAATGGCCATCGTCGCGCTGTTTATCACCGTATCCATCGACGACCGTCCGTCCACGATGGAGGCCCAAACAGCAGCAGCAGCATCGGCATCGGCAGAAATATCAAATCTGCATAGGTATCAAATTTAGCTAATAAAACAAGGAGTGAACGGCAGAAAGCAACGATTTGCACATCGCTCGAGTCATCGTGTCAATTCGCGATGATTTAATCATACAGCAGTAACTACAAGTCAGCCAGTCCATATCACCTGCGTCGCTGACTTGACCAGGAGTACCAACATCATATGCTATGACACCTGTATAGCCATGCACATCTATCACGATCGAACAGTCGAGATAGCTTCCTGTAGATAGCTACGGTGTATGATCGATTGTAAGTAGATTCAGGCTTATTCTGGCCGTCTCACATGAACAAGCTGAGCAGCCTAAACGCTAATTACCCCCCGCGGTAATAGTACCAAGGACATATCCATCATCAACTGGGAGCCCAATTCTAAAATGACAAACTACGTTTCCACACAATCGAGTACCTTATGTTGAGATGATCGTTGTAGGCGATCCCAGTCGATCGTTACAAAGATTCCCTGACACGTGGCCGTCAGCAGAAAAGGGTCAGCAAGGGGTTCATGTCCAGGCCGTGTTTTCTCGGTTTTTCCTTCTGTCATGTTAGTGTTCATAAGGGAAGATATCGCCTGCTGTTCTACTGACGTGGCGTCGAAGGAGCATTGGGTGAGTTCGTGATCGGCAGTTTGCTACCGTTGTTTTTGTTATCGCTGTTTGCCTCATCTTCGGTAGGCATTACGATAAGTGGCAGTGTTAATCGGTACGTAAACGGATTGACGCTTGTCCCCTATAGCAGCGCACAGTGTATCCGGTTCACTATCATGATCTTTGCAACTTACTCACACTATTTCTAAGGATCTGTCTCGCTCTCTTGTTCGTCCTGCTCGAGAGAAACTTGTCTTCAGAGGCTTTCTTTTTTTTTCTGTACCGGCTGCACCAACGTGTGGGGGCGCAATACACGTTCGTATCAACGAAGTGAGTCGTTCACATGCGTCCTTTCCCATGTTGTGTCCATCGCTATATAATGCTCGATAGCACATCAGAGTGTATCGTGGGGACAGAAAATCAAATACGATTGATTGCACGCCGTTCAGATGAAACATATATATACAAATTGGCAAAACAAGATAACTACGCCGCGATAAACGACTCGTCCTAACACTGTAGCTAGAACCGTCTGCCGCTCTGTACAGGTGAGGCCATAACGAGCAAGCAACTATAAAGATTAGAACAGGACGAAGTGGGGCTACGATGATTTGATGGAATCGAGCAGTCGATATACGCGAGTAAACGTAAAGTTAATGTCCAACGAGAGATACAGTCGTTAACCGAAGGCGCTATCGACGTGATACGATAGGCGAACGTAATGGCGTTGTATGGTTGACATTTGGCTGATTAAGTTGTTACGTTTGACACATTGCTGTTGTTTCTCGGCTTCAGCTTTTATTCCAATGGGCATCTTTACGTATTTATAGCGTCAATAAATAGTAGAAAATGTGCGTGAACGATTAGAAGGAAACGGACAAACAATATTAGATAGAATAATGTCATAACCCGTACGTGCAACAGCGTACAAGCGGTAGAAAAATATGTTTTTGTATTATTTATGTTGATTCGGCGGATTTTGATCCACCTGCTTGTTATCTCCCGAACTCAACTAATCGCAGATGCGTATGTTCAAAGTGACGGCCATAGTAGATAATTACGATACGGTAACGTGATTGTCTGGAGGGTTAAAGAGTTTAGCTGGTGAAGCCTAGACTGATCGGATTTGCATATATGATATAAATC